>NC_059433.1:8817216-8834716 GCF_021028975.2 Sphaerodactylus townsendi
GCAGACACACCCGGTTGCAGAACTCTTAGCAATCCCCCCTACCAAGCGAGCTTGCTTTGCCGGTCTCCCCTGATTTGCTGGCGTGCATTGATGGGGCAGGACCTTTTCCCTCTGCGGAAACGTACGTTGTAGGGGTGTGATCAAAAAAACAGCATGTAAAAGTTTAACGTTTAACTGTTTAACTGTGCAGTTAATCATTACCTTGTAAACCATTCATGATTCAAACTTACACATTTGACTGTTTAATGTTTGCATCCCCTTCTGGCCAATTGCAAAAGCACAAACGAAACCAAGGAAAGGCTGTGTGTGCATCGCAGCGCTGATTGGTTGCCTGAATTCCGCGTTACACTCCAGGGCGGGAAACGAGTCAGGGTTTCAACCCTCATCCCTCTCCTCGGGTCAACTCTGAACCGTGTTAATGGGGTCTGTGCCACTTGAACCAGGTCCTGCCGGAACGCAGATTAATGGGGAGAACGAGCGCCAGAAATGGTATCTGTCACGCAAGCCATGGGGAGGTCGTCCCTCAAACCTGGTTAGTTTGTATTCTGAAACCTGGCTAAGACGGTAGTGGGGATTCGACCAATTAGAGACGTAACTTGAATAAGCTACTGAATGATATTCAATGCCATTCTCTCCTCAGAATGTGAAATACATGTATCAACAGAGCCAGTCAGAGAAAGGCCGGCTGATCTGGCCTTCAAGCACATTTCCTTTTAGGAATGGCTGGGAACTTTGAGCCCTGCGGCGCGGCACAGTAAGCTGCAGAACTGCAGCCAAAGCTCTGCCCACGACTTGAGTTCAATCCTAATGGAAGCTGGTTTTAGGTGAGTGGCTCAAGGTTGACTCAACTTTCCATCCTTCTGAGGTTTGTAAAATGAGACCCAGCTTGTTGGGGGTAAAGTGTAGATAACTGCAGAAGGCAATGGCAAACTGTCCTGTAAATACGTCTGCCTAGTAAATATTGTGATGTGATATCACCTCATAGGTCAGTAAAGATCAGAGGTGGGATCCAGCAGGTTTTCACAGGTTCCCAAGAGTAGGTTACTAATTATTTGTGTGCGCCGAGAGGGGGTTACTAATTGGTGATTTTGCCACGTGATTTTTGCCTTAGTTACGCCCCTCCTCTCAGCAGTAGCGCACAGAACTTGAAGCAGTCTAGCAGGAGGTGCACTGGCGTGCGTGGCAGCCTGTGCCTGCATGAATTTGTTTCCCGCCCAAGGACCGGCACAGTGGCTGCGTCCTTGCCACAGCCCTGCCCAGGAATGCCCCGCCCCAGAATGCCCAGCCATGCCCCCATCGTGGCCCGCCCAGCCCCATTGGCACTACGCCACAGTTTGAATCCCACCACCATGGGAACCTGTTACTAAAATTTTTGGATCCCACCACTGCTTCTGAGGTTTGTAAAATGAGACCCATTGGGTCAGATCAGCCAATATTCTGGCATTGCGGAAGGCAATGGCAAACTGTCCTGTAAATACGCCTGCCAAGTAAATATTGTGATGTGATATCACCTCATAGGTCAGTAAAGATTCAGTGCTTGCACAGGGGGGCTACCTCTACTTCGTAGGAATTTTAAAAGCTGGAAGTGACCAGATCCTCTCTGGACCACCAAGGTCTCTGTTGCAAAATGTGCCTGGTGTAAAAAAAATGCAATAATATTCAGAGAAAGCCATAAAGAGATGACATCTCCAGCTTGTGAAATTCTTGGTGGTTTGGTGCAAAGGACGCCAGCTTTCGGGAGGGATCTGGGAATCCCCTGGAATTACAGGTCATCTCCATAATACAGAGATCAGTTCTCTTGGAGAAAATGGCTATTTTGGAGAGTGGACTCTACCGATGGCCCTTTCCACACTAACCTTTTAAAACGTTTCAAGGCAGGGATTAAATTGTTTGCAGCATGGAGATCCAAATTGGTTTTTTTCCCTTTTATGTCCCAAAAACATTTTATTTCCAGCCTCAAGACATTTTAAATTAATCCCCTTTTACAATGATTCTTTGGTTTGAAATGTATTCAAAACGTCTTTGCTTACTGTGCAATCTATTTACTAAGGTTTCCATCCCTCTGGTAGGAGACCAAGGAAGAGAAAATTTTATGGAATAAACAGTGAGTAAGTGGAGCTATTTAAACCTTTTCCCTATTGTAAACTCTTCTTGCAAATGGTCTCTCTCCTAGCTGTCCCCTACCAGATTTGAATAGAGGAAAAATAAACTCTGGGCATTTGCTACAGACAATCAGCCTAAACACTTATTTTCTTCTGATCACTGATCCTCCTTGAAATTGTCCCTTCCCTTGCTGCATCACTTATTATCTTGACTTACCAGTACATGGGGCTGGGATCATGCCTTTGCCAGAATATTGGCTGATCTGACCCAAAGTTGCCAATGTTTGTCGTGCTTTCTGCCTGCCCAAAAAATTCATTGAGATCGCTTTTCCTTGCAGGTTTCTATCACACTGATTCATGGTGTAATGCAATGTTTACCATAACATGTCAGTCATTGTATGTAGCTATGGAAACTAAGTAAAATGGCAGTATCAAAATTCTTTAGCATTATGCATTGATACATAAAGAAAAAAAATGTCATACAAATTACTGAGATGAAACTTCCAGTGCTTTAGGTTTTGGCATGGTAATTTAGAACTTAGATACAATGCTCTCTGTGTTATATTGAAATGCGAAGAGACGTCTGCCTCCTTGTGTGAAGACAAAAAACACAGTGGCACCTTTGAGACTGACTAGTCACCGCACAGCTGAATCTACAAAGCTAACGCAGAGCAAACAGCAGTTGCATTATTTTATTCAAGTGTTCAAAACTGTTCTCTCTCTTTTGTCAGGGAAGGGAATTGAAAACTGCAAGCTGGAAAAGCAGACATAGGTTCAAGATAGCTTCCATCAAGGTAACCGGGGAGGGGAAAAATGGAGGGCACTGGGCCAGGGGTACAAGAGGAACCGCCAAGTGATTAATATAATAGTAATGTATTGTCAAAGGCTTTCACGGCTGGATTCAACTGGTTGTGGTGGGTTTTCTGGGCTGTGTGGCCGTGGTCTGGTAGATCTTGTTCCTAATGTTTCGCCTGCATCTGTGGCTGGCATCTTCAGAGGTGTATCACAGAGAAAAGTCTGTTTCACACTGTGTCTAGTGAGAAAGGGAAGTTTCGTGGGGTATATTGTCCATGTCCCAGGGTAGGGAACCAATCAGTAAGTGTTTGGGTGGAACTTGCTATGCAAAGGTGTGGTTGACTGCACTGTATTGCAGGTGGGGTTATCAGTCCATTTTTAAGTACTGATAGTCAAGATTTGTTAATGTTCAGAGTCTCTTTTTTCTCGTTGAAGTTGAAGTAATGCAGCCATTAGACTTGAGGCTGGAATGGTCACAATTGAGACCCAAATATGGTTGATGGCCTTTTTGGCTTTGGCTTAGGTTATTTGATCCAACCCAAAGTCTCCTCTATCTTATTAGTAAGGATCCATTTGTTTCACTGTGGCGTAAGGCCATGGAAACTAAGTTGAGATCCTATGGTAGATGTTAAGACATTAATAATAACAGGAAATATACAGGCCAGATAATTAATTAAACAAAGACTACAGGATATTGAAAGGACCCACGATATAAATAGTATCAAGAATTTACTGGTTGACAAATGTACTTTGACCAATATAACACTGATGCCTAACATAAAACAGCTAGATGCACTAAACCTCCCAAGAAGTTTTATGCTCATCAGACAAGATGCCCTGCCCACAGCGGTTCTATTTGGTAAATATAATAAGAGAGCAAAAAATGAATGCTTATGTTCATGCCAAGATGGATCTATACAATCACTAGAACATCTTACCTTTGTTTGTACAAATTTAGAAGAGGAAAGAAGAATTTTAATTAACCCAGTGTTATGTAAATATCCTGGCAGGGATAGGAGATCCCTTATCTCAATATTGGTTGCCGGAACAGATGTTGAGGTCACATTGAAAGTTGCCAAATTTGCCTGGAGTATTTGTAAAAAGAACAAAGGTGATTCCTATAATAATTGGTTTTAGATAAAGTAATTTTAAATAATTGTTACAAGGAAATATTTTGTCATATTGTATTACAGTTGTATTTTTTGTAAGATTTTAATATGCTCATTTTAATGGTTTAATAGGCTCACCTTGATTCTGGCCAGTTTGGCTATTGAGGTGTTTGCTTGAATGTGTATTTCGGTGATATTTTTCTGAACTGGTCTATGACTGTAATTAAATAAACTAACTTACTCTTGAAAACCCCATTGAGTTGCCACAAGTAAGCTGTGGCTTGGTGGCAAAAAGTAGTTATCTGACCAGGGTTCAAATTACTATTTATTATGTCAGTTTTTTGAGATCAGGTGAAGATCACATCTGTGTCCTTTTGGCCGATGTAAATCCATTGTGTACATATAGGATTGCCACTTTTATGTTTTCATTAATTTAAGGAAAGGGTTCCTGCATTTCAGTCCTCAACAATAGACCTGCCTGTCCTGTTTTCATCTATGAAACTGATTGTTGTGGTTTATTTTACTGTATATTTATTTTATTGCATCACTTTTATTAATATTGATTTAAGCCCAGTGGCTATAACACTTAAATAAATACATACTATTAATGCTATTCAACCATGAATCTTGCTCGGTTTGCTTGGGCCAACCGCATTCTTTTTTGATATTCTTTTTTATTCCCCAAAGTGGCTTTCAACATTCCTTCCCTTCATTATTTTCTCTTCACACAACACAACTCTGTGAAGGGGGGGGGGGGGTCAGTGTCACCTAGCAAGCTTTTGTGGCAAATGGGATGCTAATCTGGAGTCTCTAGTGTGTAGTTGGAACATCTAACAACTATTCATGCTGCCTTTTATAGGATTGCTGGGAGGCCAAAGTAGAGAGACAGAGAGAGCCATCATCCTTTTTGAAGGAAGAGAGGGATGAAAACAAATACATGGATTTCAAACAAAGGAAACATCTTGTTTATTTTTTTATGTCCCAATACACAATGGCCAATATCTTAAGAAGTGTCTATTTTTGCTCATTTGCAGGGGTTTTGCAGTTCTCAATTTCTAGGATCCGTTTTGTGACAAAAATGTTCCTGAACAGCAGTGGCGTAGGAGGTTAAGAGCTCGTGTATCTAATGTGGAGGAACCGGGTTTGATTCCCAGCTCTGCCGCCTGAGCTATGGAGGCTTATCTGGGGAATTCAGATTAGCCTGTGCACTCCCACACATGCCAGCTGGGTGACCTTGGGCTAGTCACAGCTTCTCGGAGCTCTCTCAGCCCCACCTACCTCACAGGATGTTTGTTGTGAGGGGGGAAGGGCAAGGAGATTGTCAGCCCCTTTGAGTCTCCTGCAGGAGAGAAAGGGGGGATATAAATCCAAACTCTTCTTCTTCTTCTGAAAGGGTGGAGTGTAGGGTTGCCAATCCCTTCAGACCACCCATGGTGGTGGTGGTGGGGGGGGTGTAGTGTTACCAGCTACAGATTGGAAACTCCTGGAGATCTGGAGGTGGAGCCTGAAAAGGAGGGGCACCTCAGTGGGTTACAATGCCATAGAGTCCAGCCTTCGAAGTGTCCTTTTTCTCCAAGAGAACTGATGTCTGTGGTCCAGAGATGAGCTATAATTTCAGGGGGATCCCCAAGTCCCACCAGGAGGTTGGCATTCCTATGTCTGAGGGTGGGTTGCCAGAGGGCAAAGTCAAATACACACACTCTTTGTGTGTGTGTGTGTGTGTGTGCAGGGGGGCTTCTGTCGAGTCATCATTTCTTTTTTAAAACCATCTGGTACCGTAGTATCCTGTTTAATCCTACCAGCAATTGTACATGATTTGCTGGGCAATCCTAAAGAGAGTTAATTCTGGTCTAAGCAGATTAATTTTAGTGGGCATAACTCTGCATAGGATGGCACTGGGGCAACCCCATGCAAGAGCTGGGGGCCCGGCTTGTCTGCTGCCCCCAAAGTGGCCTCCTAGCAGTTTGGGGAAGCTTGAAAAGTGCAAAAACCTCCCCATCGCTAAGAAGCCTCTGTGGGCCGCAATAGACCTATGCCATCATTTTAGTGGCTTAAGTCTTCAGTGAGGCTCGCTGGCGTAATGCAGCCAAAGGCCAGAAGAGAGCCACCTAGTGTAAGATTCTTCCCTTATCCCGCCCCCAGCCCACCGCTGGCAGTGGTGGTAGGGTATGGAGTGACCAGATCGGCCCCGCTTTTGGTGGAATGCAGTCCCCGCCTGGGTAAAACAATTCTGTCCCGGCGATCCTCGCGGGTTTTTTTTGAACCATCCCGATTTTTTGGAAGGCGTAATTTGCAGAAGGCAGCGCGGCAGCCTCCCGCGCACGCAGCCGCAGGAGCTCACTGCCTTCTGGGGCGCTCCCCGGTTTCCCGCCCTGTCACAGGGCGGGAAACGGGAGCGCCCCAGAAGGCAGTGCACTCCTGTGGCTGCTGTGCGCCCGCCCACCCGCCCGGGTCCCTGTTTACAAAGGTGACAATCTGGTCACCTTATGGTAGGGGCCCTGGAATGCTGGCACAGCATTCAGCACTGTGTTCCAGCATGCCGCTGAGGTGGCTGCATACCAGCGAGATTGCCCGTCCACCAGAGTAAGTGATGTGGAAAAGCCAAATCAACCAGTGTGGCAGCGCCCAGCTCCCAAGAGCAAATTCATGCCCACCCCCATTGAATGGGGCTCTTAGTCATCCAAAGTCAACTATAATTACAAGTAGCCATCAGAGTTCTTCTGATTCATATCTCAAAATTGCTTCAAGCATAGTGAAGGGAATGCAGGGAGATATACAAATACATATCAACTTGCGTTATCAGGCATCCTGTTACAGTTCTCAAACTCCCCACCACCACCTTTGTCAAGAAAATGATTTAATTCATCTCCTCTTGGATACATATCTGTGGGAACTACTGGCAGTTTGAACAGCGATCTCTCAATGTATCACACAACCTTTCCGAGCTCATCTTTCTTTCATGCCGTTGAATGAGATGTGTGACGAAAGCATATTGTGTGGTAAACTTTCAAATAATGCTACAGGAAATCTGTCTCTCTTTTTTTTGCCCATCACTCCTGAAAAACGGGGTGGGGGTGGAGGTTGTCTTTCAAGGAAACCTGCAGGATGATTCCTTTGGGGGAGGGGGGGGGGAGATCGGCAATGAACTCCGAAAATAACAAAATGGAATGCTCTGTATTTTGATCGTACCATATGCTCGTTCACTTGGAGCCCCACCAGCAGATATACCTGCTTGGTATTCAGCTTTGTAAACTGCCTTCACCAGATTGCTTTCCCCTTAATCTTCCCGGCATTCTTTATACAATGTTGAGCCAGAGGCTTTTCCTGGGGCTTGAATGTTGACTTCGGAGAACAGATAGCACAAAGCCTTACTATTAACTGCTTGGATCTGCTCGGTAATTCTTTTGATGGGGAAAAGCCACACGTTGCTTTTCCGTTGACTGTTTTCCAAAATGGGTTGAGATGGACTACTTTGTTAGATCAGTAGAGGAAGGGAATTGTGTCAAACATCTTGCCTCCTGGCTTGGGCTGCTTTGACGGGGAGGGGAGCGCAAAAATGAGCCCTGCTGTGGTGATGCAAGTGGAACAGGGGAGGACAGCAATGAGATCCATGTCCTCCGACCCACAGGTGCTTCCTGCTGGCCACTGCCCCCCCCCACTCTTCCCCACTTTGCCGCTCTCTTCCTGATGCACAGGGTTGCCAGCCTCCAGTTGGTTGCTGGAGGTCTCATAGAATCATAGAGTTGGAAGAGACCACAAGTCCTTCATTCCAAGCTGCAGACCAAAACAAGCTAATAAGGGCCCCTTCCGCACATGCAGAATAATGCACTTTCAATCCACTTTCAGTGCACTTTGCAGCTTTGTAAAATAGCTATATCCACTTGAAAACCATAGTGAAAGTGGTTTGAAAGTGCATTATTCTGCATGAGCGGAAGGGGCAAAGGTCAACTAGCTGTATCAGGTGGCTGCATGAAGAGAGTGTCATGGGCAACTCTCTTGCCTTAATTGTTGGTTTAAATTATCATTTAAGAGCAGAGGGGCAATGGCAGCCTCTGAAGGGATTCTTTCATGAAAGTGAAGAGAAAAGATCTCAACCAACTCATGAGAGTAATCTCCAGATCTGTAACACTTGGGTAACACGTGGTTCTGTTATGCTAATGAATGCTCTGGCCATGTCATTTCTAACCTGTCTGATCTAGGGTTACCCAGGTAGGACATGGAGATCCCCCAGCTCATCTTCAGATTGCATAGATCAGTTCGCTTGGAGAAAATGGCTGCTTGGGAGAGTGGACTGAGTGGCATTGTAACCCCCTAAGGACCCTGTCCTCTCCAGGTTCCACCCCTACCCCCCCCCCAGCCAAATTCGCTAGAAGTTTTCCAACATGGATCTAGCAACCCCACTCCCTTCCATTCTCTACTGGTATCCAGGGGGATCTTGACAACCGTAAGCCGGGGAAATGCCTAGAGATTTGAGGGTGGTGCCTATGGGAAGTTGGAATTTGTAAAGGTATTTCATCACAGATCTGTGATATATTGTATATTGTAAGGTATAAATCCCCCCCCCAAATAAATACCATAGAACCTGCCTTTTTTGCCATGGGAACTGATACTTGTGGTATGGAGAGCTATTGAACTTCCATGTGAATTCCAGGCCCTGTTTGGAGATTGTCACCTCTGTGGTGTAAAGCTCATCTATAAAAGTGGGCTGGGGGGGACCCATTAACAGGCTTAAAAAGGAGGAAGAGAAAAAATGAGATATTTAGCTTCACCATTCTGAATGGTGGCCCTTCCACACATGCAGAATAATGCACTTGTTTGCAAGTGGGTTTTGCTATTCCGCACAGCTGCAAAGTGCATTGGAAGTGAATCGAAAGTGCAGTATTCTGCGTGGGTAGAATGGGCCAGAGTTTTGCTCTGCCCCCACTCCAGATTGGCTGTGGAAAGAGCATTCACATTGATGTGCCATCTGCAGACATCCTGCAGTTTCCCCAGTGAGCCAGACTGAAGGAGATTTTGTTAAAATCTGACTCAGTGGAGAAAAATGGGAAATTGTGCCTGGATTAGACATAACATTGTGTGCATGTTCTCATGTACGACAGAGAAAAATCTTCCCTGAGTGGAAGCAGATGAAGTCCATAGCAATTATCAGCCATCCCCACTGGCCTCTGTGAAAAAAGTATGTAGCCAGTGGAGAGCAGTCATAACACATAACAGGCTGGTTACATATTGAAAAGTCCCAGGAATCTCTCGTTGCTGATTTTTCTGTTGTAAAAAAGTAGAAATTCCAGTTTGAGGACTTCCAATTCTTTTTTTTAAAATAGACACTGACAATGAGGAGCAGAGCTACATCCAGTAAAGATGATGTCTGGGGCAGGCACTGCCCAGCATTCAACTGCACACCCTTCTCCCAAACTCTATGTGTAGTTCAAGAGCCCTCCGGGGTGGGCGGTATAAAAGTCAAACAAACAAATAAACAAACAGCAGCAGCAGCAGCAGCAGCAGCAGCAGCAAAAGCAGCAACAGCAACTACTACTACTACTACTACTACTAAGTAGTAGTAGTAGTAGTAGTAGTAGTAGTAGTAGTAGTAGTAGTAGTAGTAGTAGGGGCACAAAGGCTTGGCTGGCTCCAGCTGTGGGCATCACCCCCAAGGCCTGCAGTTAACACTGGACTAAGCCTGGCTGAGACAAGCCTTGAATTGTGTGGAGGAGGATCCAGCAGTATAAAGGAGCAGCAGTGGCGTAGGAGGTTAAGAGCAGGTGCACTCTGATCTGGAGGAACCGGGTTTGATTCCCAGCTCTGCCGCCTGAGCTGTGGAGGCTTATCTGGGGAATTCAGATTAGCCTGTACGCTCCCACACATGCCAGCTGGGTGACCTTGGGCTAGTCACAGCTTCTCGGAGCTCTCTCAGCCCCACCTACCTCACAGGGTGTTTGTTGTGAGGGGGGAAGGGCAAGGAGATTGTAAGCCCCTTTGAGTCTCCTGCAGGAGAGAAAGGAGGGATATAAATCCAAACTCTTCTCTTCTTCTTCTTCTTCTTCTTCTTCTTCTTCTTCTTCTTCTTCTTCTTCTTCTTCTTCTTCTTCTTCTACTACTACTACTACTACTACTACTACTACTACTACTACTACTACTACTACTACTACTACTACTACTACTACTATAAAGTTGGACCCAACCAGGGCAGAGCCTGCAGTTCAAGGCTGGCCTCTGCCTGCTCATACCATACCACCCTGGCATAGCAGGGAGCTTGTTTCCACGTGTCCCTACCCACTTGCCAAGCTAAAAGGTGAGACTGGCATTGCAGAACCCATTCTCTGGCAATGGTCAAGTCTACCTACAAGAAACTTGCAGAAACTCCCTCATTCTCTCATGCTCTCAGCCTGTTTGCCATAGCAGCACATTCTCAGCTCTACACCCAAGTAAGGGCTTACCCTCAGCACAATACAACCGCCCTACAGGATGGGTGCTCATCTTCATGTCTATTCCAGTCACATAAGGACCCCTAATTGCATTACTCCCTGATTGTCTTAACCCAGATACTCCCTTCTAAGACTAATTTCTCCTGACCACCTTAGTTTGCATTCTATTGCCTCTCTACTATAATTTCATCAACAACCTGTCCACCTGAACAATTCCCCACTATACCCATCCACTTAACGTATCTCCCATTACTTCTAATCACCCTTCTCCTCTTAATTTCCATCTTGCACATCCCCAATCTAGTTCCCAAAGATCAAAGCCCTCCTGACACCTCCCATGGGTCATCCACATACCTTCCAGAGGTGGTCCTCCTACCTATAAATGTCCCAACCTCCATAGGTCCAATCACTCAGTGCCATTGACACCTTTCTGTCTTTGTCGCTGTGTCCAACACATTGTCCCCTGGAACTAGATGCTGGTTCTTTAGCTCTGAACCCTAGCTATTCTTCATGTTGTGATCAGGTCATATTACCCACATACCCCATACCCCTCTCTATTCCAAATCTATTTTCCAACCTATTTATATCTTAGGAACTCTGTGCATGCGTGCGTGCGTGCGTGCGTGCGTGCCTGCCTGCCTGCCTGCCTGCCTGCCTGCCTGCCTGCCTGTCTGCCTGTCTGCCTGTCTGTCTGTCTGTCTGTTGGATTGAACTGAGTGTTTGTGAACCCCTTATCCCTACAATAAAGATTGTCAAATTTGCTTTATATTCCTCTCTGTGGATTTCTTCCAAAAGCTGACCTTTGTATACATTGATATTAAAGATGTCCTACCCAGACACTTGCAATATTAATAAGCAGTCTGCTCTGAGCTAATATTCTCCACTTTATTGAGAGACTGTGTCTCCATCTTGGGTAACAGTACAGCTTTAAAGCTGGAAGCTGAGCCAGCAGTTTGAAGCTAGGTCTGGCTGAGCCTAGCCTTGAACTCTGAACTCCACATGGGGTTTGGGAGAAAGTACACAGTTCTATGTTAGGGAAGAGGGCTTTTGGGATGGGGGGTCTGGATCACCTGGTGCGCCCCCCAAGCAGCATCTAGGCTAGGGCATAAGCCCTGGCTTTCCCCACCCTAAATATCCCTTTGGAGGAACAACTTTAATGTGTATTTCCTGGGACAATTTGAAAAACAAACAAACAGCCATCTCCTCTAACCCCAAGGGGCCTGGGTGTTGAATCCAAGCATCCTGCACAACTAAGAAACTGCAGACAAATTGGGTATTAAATACTGGAAGAAACAAAAAGCTCATTTCAATATGCTCGAGCAGGCCTGCGCTGCTGAAGCCATATGTACACAGAACAGGATAATGAAACTGTAAAAGAGATCAGACACCTGTCCCTGCATATTTTTAAGAGAGAAGAAATGCAAAATAGCTTGAAATTTCATTTTTCCTTTTAAGGAAATGTTGAGAAACACCATATGCCCTAGAAGGATTTATAGAAAAGAGTGGTTTAATACATCCCTCATTACTGAGAAATGAGCAGGGTTTTTTTCCCCTTTCCCACTCTGAGAAAGAGATGGGTGGAAGGAAATGAAATAAAAGAGTTAAAACAAAGTGCAATATAGGCCTTCCTCGTGGTTGTTACGAACTCTGGAACCCACACAAGTGACGATCATTCTGTAAAACCCTTTAAGTTCAAAGAAAGCAATAACAGTTGTTCACTGATTTCTAGTCAAGCAATAAAACTAATTGGGCAGAAAATTCAATACCCAACTAGGCTTTCTGTTTACCTGCTTGGGTGTCAGGGGGATTGTATCTAGTGACTGAGATGCATTCCTAACCCAACGTAACTGCTTCAATATATATGTAACTACCTCGCTACAAGATATATGTAACCAGCCTGTTATGTGTTATGACTGCTATTCTGGGACATTCTTTCCTTGATCATTGGTTTATGGCTTCACACGCCATGTAGATAACTAGGCTTTCCCCTGAAACTTTAGTCCAACGGGAAACAAGGTTGTTTTCACTTTCCTGTGAGGGTAGGATGCCAGGTGGTTATCTCTATCTATTGCTGACCTTGGGATGTCTCTTCTCCAAGCTAACTCTTTCTCATATTCCTTGGGGAAAAGAGAGAGGGGGATAAACATTGTAATAAAATGTGTGGCAAAAGCCAAGTTCCTCATAACTGACTTTGCCAAGCTGGATGTTTCAATGCCGATCAATAAGTGCTGTTGATCAACAATACAGAGTTCATTTCTTGCTTCGAGGTTCGAGACCTGACATTGGAGCAGGCAATTCTCAGCCCTAATTCCCCACTCTCTAGGAACTGAGGAGAAGAAAAAATAGTAATACTATGAAGACCAGAGAGACTAGTGGAGGCTGCCTGGATCGTTACCTAAAACTGAGATTACATCTCCTTGCAAACTCTGCCATGCCCAGGCAACATCCTCCAATTCTCCCAGTTTTTGACAAGACAGGGTTAGGAACCTTAAACTCGGTGCCAAACTGAACAGACATGCATCTGGAAAACCAAACCACCATGACAATAGGCAGCTCAGTGTGAAATATGGTTTGCTTGTCATGACCTGGGAAGAAGGATGAGGAGGAGAAGGAGTTTGGATTTATATCCTGCTTTCTCTCCTGTAAGGAGATTCAATGGGGCTCACAAACTCATTTTACCTTCCTCTCCCCTCAATTGAAACCTTGGGGTCAGTGTTGCTGAGAGTGTTCTGAAGAACCGTGACTAGCCAAGGTCAGCCAGCTGGAATGTCGGAGTGGGGAAACAAATCTCAGATTCGACTCCACCATTCAGATGGAAGAGCAGAAAATCAAACCTTGTTCTCCAGATTAGAGTCCACTTGACCTTAATCACCAAACTTTGCTGGGAACTGGTGAGAGATGGGGAAGGTGGAGAGTTACTGGTTTAGTAGAAGAAGGGGCTTTTCCCACTGACAGAGTTGAACTGGTTTCTACCTCTGCCACCGAGCTCAACACTGTTTTGTCTCAGTTCCCCCCCCCCCGAACTGCGACATCCTTGTCGCAGTTATGAACTACACTTTTCTGCCGGAACAAGATTGATACCGCTTTGAAGTGGGGAAGCATCGAAAGGACACCTCATCCATTCAACCAATCATGAGCCACTTTTGCGGCATGTGCAGAATGGGAGAGTCATGGCGGGCAGAAAGCGCATGTAACTGTAAACTGTAAAAACTGTAAAAAAAGAACGCTCCCGTTTCCCGCCGTAACACAAGCGCCAATCACGATCAAGGAGTGAAACAGGCACCAAGATGATCCCGCCCACTTAGCTCAGTTCCAGGGGGCCAACTCAGTTGCTGTGGGGACAGCCTGGAATCGCCCTCCACTGAAGGGAACCGAGTCGACCTTAGCTCCCTTCTGTAGTGGGGAAAGCCTCGAAGAGATGTTTTTAATACCCTGCTTTTCTCTACCTTAAGGAGTCAAATTACCTTGCTCTCCCTCCCCACACAACAGGCATCTTGTGAGGTAGGTGGGGCTGAGAGAGTGCAAAGAGAACTGTGACTGGTCCAAGGTCAACCAACAAGCTTCATTTGTAGAAGTGAGGAAATAAACCCATTTCTTCATATTAGAGTCCACTGCTCTTAACCACTATACCATGCTAGTGTCTCAGGTACCCTCAAAACAATTCAAATGAATTCCCTTTTAAAACCAATATTTAATTGAAATGTTTTTAAAATGGCTTAATTTGCCTGTGTGGTCTTTTTACGATGCTTCCCATGCATCTGTCTTCCCTGCACTTCCTCATACATGCTATTTTATCTGCTCCCTCCTTGACCCTTTGCCTATTTTTGTGCAGGTTTTTCCTGTTTGTCCTGAACGTTTCTTTATTTCATGGGGGGTAATGATTGAAGATTGGACTATAGAAGGCACAGAGAATCACAGCATGAAGTTGTGAAGCATGGAAACAATTACTTGGACCATGTAATTAAAAGAACAAGGAAGAAATCACAAAATGGCAGCCAGGAATTGTTTGGAGGGTGTGAGTGTGGACTTACATTGTAGTAAAAGGAGGGGGGGTTTTGCAAACATTTTCAGGGATTTGTGTGGATAGGGCCAGAATGTGGGATCTCATTCTGCCTGATATCTTTGCAAGATGTCAGAGATAGCTGAGCCAAGCCATCATTTTCCCCACCCACCCCCACTTCCTTGTTTGTTTGTTTGTTTTTTGGTAAATTCCATTTGGTGAAGTTGCCTGCCACTTTTCCCTCCCTAATAGGGTTTTATGTGATCTTTGGCTCCTGTGGTAGAACTGAAGTGTTAAAGTAATCCAATCCAATCCAAAAACCTTTATTAGGCATAAACCAGAAGTACCATACATTCCAAGTACAAAAACAGGATCATTGTTATATACCATGTAGAACATGGATTAAAAATGTAGCAACTGCTTCAGAAATTTCTACATTAGGGCTGTTCAATAGCTTAGACATTTTTAGTTTGTCTGAGAGAAACATAAATTCTACAGGTAGTAAAGCTCCCAGATCGGTTCTAATATCATTATACCTCGAACAGTAAAGCAGGATATGAGGGATTGAGTCCATAGCGTTGGGACAGTACCGACAATAATGCTCACTTTGTGGGATGTTCAGGAAACGACCTTGAAGATAGACAGAGGGGAATGAGTTGCCCCTTGCTCTGGTCATGACCCATCTGCACTTATAATTAACAAGCTGTTCTAAATATACAGCAGGGCTAGATTTCGGGGGGGGGGGAGTGATCCCAAAGTATAGAGTATAGAGGGGAACAGGAGCTTTGTGCAGCACTCAGGAGAGATTGGTATTCCTGGTCGTACAGTCTGATCTTTAGATGATGGTAAATTTCTGTGGCGGTAAGCATATGAAGAGACTCCCATGAGAAACCCAAGGATAAGATTTTTTTTCAATATGGAGCCACCACTTCAAAACCTGAAGTTCCCTCATTTCTAGCAAAGATAAACTTTTTGGATCTGTGCAGAAGCATAGACGCAGCCCAAACTTAAATTTTACAGCCCATGCCCTAGTTTCTAATAACTGTTGCCCTGATTCCAGACAGAGTTAAAGTAATAATAATAAAAAGAAGCCACTTTGATTCTCCTAAAAAGCTATCCCACAGAGTGGTTGGAACTGTTGCCAGGTAGGTGGGTGGGTGGGGGAAAGTGGGGTAGAGGAGTAGGAAAACACAAAGGCCATTTCTGCACGGCCAGGATGCGCCCCCACACAGCCAAGAGTTCTGGCGGCGTGGGGGCGGAAGCCCGTTCGCATGCAAGCATGCCAACGGGCAACGGGCAAAGCGGAGGCCGGCAGATGGCAGGCGGCTCCGCATGGAGCAGCCTCTTCTCCCTTCTGCGCCCCACTCACGGTGTCCTCGTCGTCGCCTGCTGGGCGTCGCAGCCCCGCCCACGCTGCCCTCCGACCCCTGGAGGTCGGAGGACAGTGTGGGCGTGGGGGGGTGGGGGGGGGGGGGGGTGGGGGGGGGGGGGGGTGGGGGGGGGGGGGGGGGGGGAGGGGGGGGGGGGGGGGGGGGGGGGGGGGGGGAGGGGGGGGGAGGGGGGGGGGGGGGGGGGAGGGGGGGGGGGGGGGGGGGGGGGGGGGGGTGGGGGGGGGGGGCGGGGGGGGGGGGGGGGGGTGGGGGGTGGGGGGGGTGGGGGGGGGGGTGTTGGGGAGGGGGGGGGGGGGGTGGGGGGGGGGGGGGGGTGTGGGGGGGGGGGGGTTTGGGGGGGGGGGGGGGTTTTGGGGGGGGGGGGTGGGGGGGGGGGGGGTGTGGGGGGGCGGGGTGGGTGGGGGGGGGGGGGGTTTGGGGGGGGGGGGGGTGGGGGGGGGGGGGGGTGGGGGGGGGGGGGGGTGGGGGGGGGGGGGGGTGGGGGGGGGGGGGGGTGGGGGGGGGGGGGGGTGGGGGGGGGGGGGGGTGGGGGGGGGGGGGGGTGGGGGGGGGGGGGGGTGGGGGGGGGGGGGGGTGGGGGGGGGGGGGGGTGGGGGGGGGGGGGGGTGGGGGGGGGGGGGGGTGGGGGGGGGGGGGGGTGGGGGGGGGGGGGGGTGGGGGGGGGGGGGGGTGGGGGGGGGGGGGGGTGGGGGGGGGGGGGGGTGGGGGGGGGGGGGGGTGGGGGGGGGGGGGGGTGGGGGGGGGGGGGGGTGGGGGGGGGGGGGGGTGGGGGGGGGGGGGGGTGGGGGGGGGGGGGGGTGGGGGGGGGGGGGGGTGGGGGGGGGGGGGGGTGGGGGGGGGGGGGGGTGGGGGGGGGGGGGGGTGGGGGGGGGGGGGGGTGGGGGGGGGGGGGGGTGGGGGGGGGGGGGGGTGGGGGGGGGGGGGGGTGGGGGGGGGGGGGGGTGGGGGGGGGGGGGGGTGGGGGGGGGGGGGGGTGGGGGGGGGGGGGGGTGGGGGGGGGGGGGGGTGGGGGGGGGGGGGGGTGGGGGGGGGGGGGGGTGGGGGGGGGGGGGGGTGGGGGGGGGGGGGGGTGGGGGGGGGGGGGGGTGGGGGGGGGGGGGGGTGGGGGGGGGGGGGGGTGGGGGGGGGGGGGGGTGGGGGGGGGGGGGGGTGGGGGGGGGGGGGGGTGGGGGGGGGGGGGGGTGGGGGGGGGGGGGGGTGGGGGGGGGGGGGGGTGGGGGGGGGGGGGGGTGGGGGGGGGGGGGGGTGGGGGGGGGGGGGGGTGGGGGGGGGGGGGGGTGGGGGGGGGGGGGGGTGGGGGGGGGGGGGGGTGGGGGGGGGGGGGGGTGGGGGGGGGGGGGGGTGGGGGGGGGGGGGGGTGGGGGGGGGGGGGGGTGGGGGGGGGGGGGGGTGGGGGGGGGGGGGGGTGGGGGGGGGGGGGGGTGGGGGGGGGGGGGGGTGGGGGGGGGGGGGGGTGGGGGGGGGGGGGGGTGGGGGGGGGGGGGGGTGGGGGGGGGGGGGGGTGGGGGGGGGGGGGGGTGGGGGGGGGGGGGGGTGGGGGGGGGGGGGGGTGGGGGGGGGGGGGGGTGGGGGGGGGGGGGGGTGGGGGGGGGGGGGGGTGGGGGGGGGGGGGGGTGGGGGGGGGGGGGGGTGGGGGGGGGGGGGGGTGGGGGGGGGGGGGGGTGGGGGGGGGGGGGGGTGG
>NC_059433.1:9139716-9264811 GCF_021028975.2 Sphaerodactylus townsendi
GGGGGTGGGGGGGGGGGGGGGTGGGGGGGGGGGGGGGTGGGGGGGGGGGGGGGTGGGGGGGGGGGGGGGTGGGGGGGGGGGGGGGTGGGGGGGGGGGGGGGTGGGGGGGGGGGGGGGTGGGGGGGGGGGGGGGTGGGGGGGGGGGGGGGTGGGGGGGGGGGGGGGTGGGGGGGGGGGGGGGTGGGGGGGGGGGGGGGTGGGGGGGGGGGGGGGTGGGGGGGGGGGGGGGTGGGGGGGGGGGGGGGTGGGGGGGGGGGGGGGTGGGGGGGGGGGGGGGTGGGGGGGGGGGGGGGTGGGGGGGGGGGGGGGTGGGGGGGGGGGGGGGTGGGGGGGGGGGGGGGTGGGGGGGGGGGGGGGTGGGGGGGGGGGGGGGTGGGGGGGGGGGGGGGTGGGGGGGGGGGGGGGTGGGGGGGGGGGGGGGTGGGGGGGGGGGGGGGTGGGGGGGGGGGGGGGTGGGGGGGGGGGGGGGTGGGGGGGGGGGGGGGTGGGGGGGGGGGGGGGTGGGGGGGGGGGGGGGTGGGGGGGGGGGGGGGTGGGGGGGGGGGGGGGTGGGGGGGGGGGGGGGTGGGGGGGGGGGGGGGTGGGGGGGGGGGGGGGTGGGGGGGGGGGGGGGTGGGGGGGGGGGGGGGTGGGGGGGGGGGGGGGTGGGGGGGGGGGGGGGTGGGGGGGGGGGGGGGTGGGGGGGGGGGGGGGTGGGGGGGGGGGGGGGTGGGGGGGGGGGGGGGTGGGGGGGGGGGGGGGTGGGGGGGGGGGGGGGTGGGGGGGGGGGGGGGTGGGGGGGGGGGGGGGTGGGGGGGGGGGGGGGTGGGGGGGGGGGGGGGTGGGGGGGGGGGGGGGTGGGGGGGGGGGGGGGTGGGGGGGGGGGGGGGTGGGGGGGGGGGGGGGTGGGGGGGGGGGGGGGTGGGGGGGGGGGGGGGTGGGGGGGGGGGGGGGTGGGGGGGGGGGGGGGTGGGGGGGGGGGGGGGTGGGGGGGGGGGGGGGTGGGGGGGGGGGGGGGTGGGGGGGGGGGGGGGTGGGGGGGGGGGGGGGTGGGGGGGGGGGGGGGTGGGGGGGGGGGGGGGTGGGGGGGGGGGGGGGTGGGGGGGGGGGGGGGTGGGGGGGGGGGGGGGTGGGGGGGGGGGGGGGTGGGGGGGGGGGGGGGTGGGGGGGGGGGGGGGTGGGGGGGGGGGGGGGTGGGGGGGGGGGGGGGTGGGGGGGGGGGGGGGTGGGGGGGGGGGGGGGTGGGGGGGGGGGGGGGTGGGGGGGGGGGGGGGTGGGGGGGGGGGGGGGTGGGGGGGGGGGGGGGTGGGGGGGGGGGGGGGTGGGGGGGGGGGGGGGTGGGGGGGGGGGGGGGTGGGGGGGGGGGGGGGTGGGGGGGGGGGGGGGTGGGGGGGGGGGGGGGTGGGGGGGGGGGGGGGTGGGGGGGGGGGGGGGTGGGGGGGGGGGGGGGTGGGGGGGGGGGGGGGTGGGGGGGGGGGGGGGTGGGGGGGGGGGGGGGTGGGGGGGGGGGGGGGTGGGGGGGGGGGGGGGTGGGGGGGGGGGGGGGTGGGGGGGGGGGGGGGTGGGGGGGGGGGGGGGTGGGGGGGGGGGGGGGTGGGGGGGGGGGGGGGTGGGGGGGGGGGGGGGTGGGGGGGGGGGGGGGTGGGGGGGGGGGGGGGTGGGGGGGGGGGGGGGTGGGGGGGGGGGGGGGTGGGGGGGGGGGGGGGTGGGGGGGGGGGGGGGTGGGGGGGGGGGGGGGTGGGGGGGGGGGGGGGTGGGGGGGGGGGGGGGTGGGGGGGGGGGGGGGTGGGGGGGGGGGGGGGTGGGGGGGGGGGGGGGTGGGGGGGGGGGGGGGTGGGGGGGGGGGGGGGTGGGGGGGGGGGGGGGTGGGGGGGGGGGGGGGTGGGGGGGGGGGGGGGTGGGGGGGGGGGGGGGTGGGGGGGGGGGGGGGTGGGGGGGGGGGGGGGTGGGGGGGGGGGGGGGTGGGGGGGGGGGGGGGTGGGGGGGGGGGGGGGTGGGGGGGGGGGGGGGTGGGGGGGGGGGGGGGTGGGGGGGGGGGGGGGTGGGGGGGGGGGGGGGTGGGGGGGGGGGGGGGTGGGGGGGGGGGGGGGTGGGGGGGGGGGGGGGTGGGGGGGGGGGGGGGTGGGGGGGGGGGGGGGTGGGGGGGGGGGGGGGTGGGGGGGGGGGGGGGTGGGGGGGGGGGGGGGTGGGGGGGGGGGGGGGTGGGGGGGGGGGGGGGTGGGGGGGGGGGGGGGTGGGGGGGGGGGGGGGTGGGGGGGGGGGGGGGTGGGGGGGGGGGGGGGTGGGGGGGGGGGGGGGTGGGGGGGGGGGGGGGTGGGGGGGGGGGGGGGTGGGGGGGGGGGGGGGTGGGGGGGGGGGGGGGTGGGGGGGGGGGGGGGTGGGGGGGGGGGGGGGTGGGGGGGGGGGGGGGTGGGGGGGGGGGGGGGTGGGGGGGGGGGGGGGTGGGGGGGGGGGGGGGTGGGGGGGGGGGGGGGTGGGGGGGGGGGGGGGTGGGGGGGGGGGGGGGTGGGGGGGGGGGGGGGTGGGGGGGGGGGGGGGTGGGGGGGGGGGGGGGTGGGGGGGGGGGGGGGTGGGGGGGGGGGGGGGTGGGGGGGGGGGGGGGTGGGGGGGGGGGGGGGTGGGGGGGGGGGGGGGTGGGGGGGGGGGGGGGTGGGGGGGGGGGGGGGTGGGGGGGGGGGGGGGTGGGGGGGGGGGGGGGTGGGGGGGGGGGGGGGTGGGGGGGGGGGGGGGTGGGGGGGGGGGGGGGTGGGGGGGGGGGGGGGTGGGGGGGGGGGGGGGTGGGGGGGGGGGGGGGTGGGGGGGGGGGGGGGTGGGGGGGGGGGGGGGTGGGGGGGGGGGGGGGTGGGGGGGGGGGGGGGTGGGGGGGGGGGGGGGTGGGGGGGGGGGGGGGTGGGGGGGGGGGGGGGTGGGGGGGGGGGGGGGTGGGGGGGGGGGGGGGTGGGGGGGGGGGGGGGTGGGGGGGGGGGGGGGTGGGGGGGGGGGGGGGTGGGGGGGGGGGGGGGTGGGGGGGGGGGGGGGTGGGGGGGGGGGGGGGTGGGGGGGGGGGGGGGTGGGGGGGGGGGGGGGTGGGGGGGGGGGGGGGTGGGGGGGGGGGGGGGTGGGGGGGGGGGGGGGTGGGGGGGGGGGGGGGTGGGGGGGGGGGGGGGTGGGGGGGGGGGGGGGTGGGGGGGGGGGGGGGTGGGGGGGGGGGGGGGTGGGGGGGGGGGGGGGTGGGGGGGGGGGGGGGTGGGGGGGGGGGGGGGTGGGGGGGGGGGGGGGTGGGGGGGGGGGGGGGTGGGGGGGGGGGGGGGTGGGGGGGGGGGGGGGTGGGGGGGGGGGGGGGTGGGGGGGGGGGGGGGTGGGGGGGGGGGGGGGTGGGGGGGGGGGGGGGTGGGGGGGGGGGGGGGTGGGGGGGGGGGGGGGTGGGGGGGGGGGGGGGTGGGGGGGGGGGGGGGTGGGGGGGGGGGGGGGTGGGGGGGGGGGGGGGTGGGGGGGGGGGGGGGTGGGGGGGGGGGGGGGTGGGGGGGGGGGGGGGTGGGGGGGGGGGGGGGTGGGGGGGGGGGGGGGTGGGGGGGGGGGGGGGTGGGGGGGGGGGGGGGTGGGGGGGGGGGGGGGTGGGGGGGGGGGGGGGTGGGGGGGGGGGGGGGTGGGGGGGGGGGGGGGTGGGGGGGGGGGGGGGTGGGGGGGGGGGGGGGTGGGGGGGGGGGGGGGTGGGGGGGGGGGGGGGTGGGGGGGGGGGGGGGTGGGGGGGGGGGGGGGTGGGGGGGGGGGGGGGTGGGGGGGGGGGGGGGTGGGGGGGGGGGGGGGTGGGGGGGGGGGGGGGTGGGGGGGGGGGGGGGTGGGGGGGGGGGGGGGTGGGGGGGGGGGGGGGTGGGGGGGGGGGGGGGTGGGGGGGGGGGGGGGTGGGGGGGGGGGGGGGTGGGGGGGGGGGGGGGTGGGGGGGGGGGGGGGTGGGGGGGGGGGGGGGTGGGGGGGGGGGGGGGTGGGGGGGGGGGGGGGTGGGGGGGGGGGGGGGTGGGGGGGGGGGGGGGTGGGGGGGGGGGGGGGTGGGGGGGGGGGGGGGTGGGGGGGGGGGGGGGTGGGGGGGGGGGGGGGTGGGGGGGGGGGGGGGTGGGGGGGGGGGGGGGTGGGGGGGGGGGGGGGTGGGGGGGGGGGGGGGTGGGGGGGGGGGGGGGTGGGGGGGGGGGGGGGTGGGGGGGGGGGGGGGTGGGGGGGGGGGGGGGTGGGGGGGGGGGGGGGTGGGGGGGGGGGGGGGTGGGGGGGGGGGGGGGTGGGGGGGGGGGGGGGTGGGGGGGGGGGGGGGTGGGGGGGGGGGGGGGTGGGGGGGGGGGGGGGTGGGGGGGGGGGGGGGTGGGGGGGGGGGGGGGTGGGGGGGGGGGGGGGTGGGGGGGGGGGGGGGTGGGGGGGGGGGGGGGTGGGGGGGGGGGGGGGTGGGGGGGGGGGGGGGTGGGGGGGGGGGGGGGTGGGGGGGGGGGGGGGTGGGGGGGGGGGGGGGTGGGGGGGGGGGGGGGTGGGGGGGGGGGGGGGTGGGGGGGGGGGGGGGTGGGGGGGGGGGGGGGTGGGGGGGGGGGGGGGTGGGGGGGGGGGGGGGTGGGGGGGGGGGGGGGTGGGGGGGGGGGGGGGTGGGGGGGGGGGGGGGTGGGGGGGGGGGGGGGTGGGGGGGGGGGGGGGTGGGGGGGGGGGGGGGTGGGGGGGGGGGGGGGTGGGGGGGGGGGGGGGTGGGGGGGGGGGGGGGTGGGGGGGGGGGGGGGTGGGGGGGGGGGGGGGTGGGGGGGGGGGGGGGTGGGGGGGGGGGGGGGTGGGGGGGGGGGGGGGTGGGGGGGGGGGGGGGTGGGGGGGGGGGGGGGTGGGGGGGGGGGGGGGTGGGGGGGGGGGGGGGTGGGGGGGGGGGGGGGTGGGGGGGGGGGGGGGTGGGGGGGGGGGGGGGTGGGGGGGGGGGGGGGTGGGGGGGGGGGGGGGTGGGGGGGGGGGGGGGTGGGGGGGGGGGGGGGTGGGGGGGGGGGGGGGTGGGGGGGGGGGGGGGTGGGGGGGGGGGGGGGTGGGGGGGGGGGGGGGTGGGGGGGGGGGGGGGTGGGGGGGGGGGGGGGTGGGGGGGGGGGGGGGTGGGGGGGGGGGGGGGTGGGGGGGGGGGGGGGTGGGGGGGGGGGGGGGTGGGGGGGGGGGGGGGTGGGGGGGGGGGGGGGTGGGGGGGGGGGGGGGTGGGGGGGGGGGGGGGTGGGGGGGGGGGGGGGTGGGGGGGGGGGGGGGTGGGGGGGGGGGGGGGTGGGGGGGGGGGGGGGTGGGGGGGGGGGGGGGTGGGGGGGGGGGGGGGTGGGGGGGGGGGGGGGTGGGGGGGGGGGGGGGTGGGGGGGGGGGGGGGTGGGGGGGGGGGGGGGTGGGGGGGGGGGGGGGTGGGGGGGGGGGGGGGTGGGGGGGGGGGGGGGTGGGGGGGGGGGGGGGTGGGGGGGGGGGGGGGTGGGGGGGGGGGGGGGTGGGGGGGGGGGGGGGTGGGGGGGGGGGGGGGTGGGGGGGGGGGGGGGTGGGGGGGGGGGGGGGTGGGGGGGGGGGGGGGTGGGGGGGGGGGGGGGTGGGGGGGGGGGGGGGTGGGGGGGGGGGGGGGTGGGGGGGGGGGGGGGTGGGGGGGGGGGGGGGTGGGGGGGGGGGGGGGTGGGGGGGGGGGGGGGTGGGGGGGGGGGGGGGTGGGGGGGGGGGGGGGTGGGGGGGGGGGGGGGTGGGGGGGGGGGGGGGTGGGGGGGGGGGGGGGTGGGGGGGGGGGGGGGTGGGGGGGGGGGGGGGTGGGGGGGGGGGGGGGTGGGGGGGGGGGGGGGTGGGGGGGGGGGGGGGTGGGGGGGGGGGGGGGTGGGGGGGGGGGGGGGTGGGGGGGGGGGGGGGTGGGGGGGGGGGGGGGTGGGGGGGGGGGGGGGTGGGGGGGGGGGGGGGTGGGGGGGGGGGGGGGTGGGGGGGGGGGGGGGTGGGGGGGGGGGGGGGTGGGGGGGGGGGGGGGTGGGGGGGGGGGGGGGTGGGGGGGGGGGGGGGTGGGGGGGGGGGGGGGTGGGGGGGGGGGGGGGTGGGGGGGGGGGGGGGTGGGGGGGGGGGGGGGTGGGGGGGGGGGGGGGTGGGGGGGGGGGGGGGTGGGGGGGGGGGGGGGTGGGGGGGGGGGGGGGTGGGGGGGGGGGGGGGTGGGGGGGGGGGGGGGTGGGGGGGGGGGGGGGTGGGGGGGGGGGGGGGTGGGGGGGGGGGGGGGTGGGGGGGGGGGGGGGTGGGGGGGGGGGGGGGTGGGGGGGGGGGGGGGTGGGGGGGGGGGGGGGTGGGGGGGGGGGGGGGTGGGGGGGGGGGGGGGTGGGGGGGGGGGGGGGTGGGGGGGGGGGGGGGTGGGGGGGGGGGGGGGTGGGGGGGGGGGGGGGTGGGGGGGGGGGGGGGTGGGGGGGGGGGGGGGTGGGGGGGGGGGGGGGTGGGGGGGGGGGGGGGTGGGGGGGGGGGGGGGTGGGGGGGGGGGGGGGTGGGGGGGGGGGGGGGTGGGGGGGGGGGGGGGTGGGGGGGGGGGGGGGTGGGGGGGGGGGGGGGTGGGGGGGGGGGGGGGTGGGGGGGGGGGGGGGTGGGGGGGGGGGGGGGTGGGGGGGGGGGGGGGTGGGGGGGGGGGGGGGTGGGGGGGGGGGGGGGTGGGGGGGGGGGGGGGTGGGGGGGGGGGGGGGTGGGGGGGGGGGGGGGTGGGGGGGGGGGGGGGTGGGGGGGGGGGGGGGTGGGGGGGGGGGGGGGTGGGGGGGGGGGGGGGTGGGGGGGGGGGGGGGTGGGGGGGGGGGGGGGTGGGGGGGGGGGGGGGTGGGGGGGGGGGGGGGTGGGGGGGGGGGGGGGTGGGGGGGGGGGGGGGTGGGGGGGGGGGGGGGTGGGGGGGGGGGGGGGTGGGGGGGGGGGGGGGTGGGGGGGGGGGGGGGTGGGGGGGGGGGGGGGTGGGGGGGGGGGGGGGTGGGGGGGGGGGGGGGTGGGGGGGGGGGGGGGTGGGGGGGGGGGGGGGTGGGGGGGGGGGGGGGTGGGGGGGGGGGGGGGTGGGGGGGGGGGGGGGTGGGGGGGGGGGGGGGTGGGGGGGGGGGGGGGTGGGGGGGGGGGGGGGTGGGGGGGGGGGGGGGTGGGGGGGGGGGGGGGTGGGGGGGGGGGGGGGTGGGGGGGGGGGGGGGTGGGGGGGGGGGGGGGTGGGGGGGGGGGGGGGTGGGGGGGGGGGGGGGTGGGGGGGGGGGGGGGTGGGGGGGGGGGGGGGTGGGGGGGGGGGGGGGTGGGGGGGGGGGGGGGTGGGGGGGGGGGGGGGTGGGGGGGGGGGGGGGTGGGGGGGGGGGGGGGTGGGGGGGGGGGGGGGTGGGGGGGGGGGGGGGTGGGGGGGGGGGGGGGTGGGGGGGGGGGGGGGTGGGGGGGGGGGGGGGTGGGGGGGGGGGGGGGTGGGGGGGGGGGGGGGTGGGGGGGGGGGGGGGTGGGGGGGGGGGGGGGTGGGGGGGGGGGGGGGTGGGGGGGGGGGGGGGTGGGGGGGGGGGGGGGTGGGGGGGGGGGGGGGTGGGGGGGGGGGGGGGTGGGGGGGGGGGGGGGTGGGGGGGGGGGGGGGTGGGGGGGGGGGGGGGTGGGGGGGGGGGGGGGTGGGGGGGGGGGGGGGTGGGGGGGGGGGGGGGTGGGGGGGGGGGGGGGTGGGGGGGGGGGGGGGTGGGGGGGGGGGGGGGTGGGGGGGGGGGGGGGTGGGGGGGGGGGGGGGTGGGGGGGGGGGGGGGTGGGGGGGGGGGGGGGTGGGGGGGGGGGGGGGTGGGGGGGGGGGGGGGTGGGGGGGGGGGGGGGTGGGGGGGGGGGGGGGTGGGGGGGGGGGGGGGTGGGGGGGGGGGGGGGTGGGGGGGGGGGGGGGTGGGGGGGGGGGGGGGTGGGGGGGGGGGGGGGTGGGGGGGGGGGGGGGTGGGGGGGGGGGGGGGTGGGGGGGGGGGGGGGTGGGGGGGGGGGGGGGTGGGGGGGGGGGGGGGTGGGGGGGGGGGGGGGTGGGGGGGGGGGGGGGTGGGGGGGGGGGGGGGTGGGGGGGGGGGGGGGTGGGGGGGGGGGGGGGTGGGGGGGGGGGGGGGTGGGGGGGGGGGGGGGTGGGGGGGGGGGGGGGTGGGGGGGGGGGGGGGTGGGGGGGGGGGGGGGTGGGGGGGGGGGGGGGTGGGGGGGGGGGGGGGTGGGGGGGGGGGGGGGTGGGGGGGGGGGGGGGTGGGGGGGGGGGGGGGTGGGGGGGGGGGGGGGTGGGGGGGGGGGGGGGTGGGGGGGGGGGGGGGTGGGGGGGGGGGGGGGTGGGGGGGGGGGGGGGTGGGGGGGGGGGGGGGTGGGGGGGGGGGGGGGTGGGGGGGGGGGGGGGTGGGGGGGGGGGGGGGTGGGGGGGGGGGGGGGTGGGGGGGGGGGGGGGTGGGGGGGGGGGGGGGTGGGGGGGGGGGGGGGTGGGGGGGGGGGGGGGTGGGGGGGGGGGGGGGTGGGGGGGGGGGGGGGTGGGGGGGGGGGGGGGTGGGGGGGGGGGGGGGTGGGGGGGGGGGGGGGTGGGGGGGGGGGGGGGTGGGGGGGGGGGGGGGTGGGGGGGGGGGGGGGTGGGGGGGGGGGGGGGTGGGGGGGGGGGGGGGTGGGGGGGGGGGGGGGTGGGGGGGGGGGGGGGTGGGGGGGGGGGGGGGTGGGGGGGGGGGGGGGTGGGGGGGGGGGGGGGTGGGGGGGGGGGGGGGTGGGGGGGGGGGGGGGTGGGGGGGGGGGGGGGTGGGGGGGGGGGGGGGTGGGGGGGGGGGGGGGTGGGGGGGGGGGGGGGTGGGGGGGGGGGGGGGTGGGGGGGGGGGGGGGTGGGGGGGGGGGGGGGTGGGGGGGGGGGGGGGTGGGGGGGGGGGGGGGTGGGGGGGGGGGGGGGTGGGGGGGGGGGGGGGTGGGGGGGGGGGGGGGTGGGGGGGGGGGGGGGTGGGGGGGGGGGGGGGTGGGGGGGGGGGGGGGTGGGGGGGGGGGGGGGTGGGGGGGGGGGGGGGTGGGGGGGGGGGGGGGTGGGGGGGGGGGGGGGTGGGGGGGGGGGGGGGTGGGGGGGGGGGGGGGTGGGGGGGGGGGGGGGTGGGGGGGGGGGGGGGTGGGGGGGGGGGGGGGTGGGGGGGGGGGGGGGTGGGGGGGGGGGGGGGTGGGGGGGGGGGGGGGTGGGGGGGGGGGGGGGTGGGGGGGGGGGGGGGTGGGGGGGGGGGGGGGTGGGGGGGGGGGGGGGTGGGGGGGGGGGGGGGTGGGGGGGGGGGGGGGTGGGGGGGGGGGGGGGTGGGGGGGGGGGGGGGTGGGGGGGGGGGGGGGTGGGGGGGGGGGGGGGTGGGGGGGGGGGGGGGTGGGGGGGGGGGGGGGTGGGGGGGGGGGGGGGTGGGGGGGGGGGGGGGTGGGGGGGGGGGGGGGTGGGGGGGGGGGGGGGTGGGGGGGGGGGGGGGTGGGGGGGGGGGGGGGTGGGGGGGGGGGGGGGTGGGGGGGGGGGGGGGTGGGGGGGGGGGGGGGTGGGGGGGGGGGGGGGTGGGGGGGGGGGGGGGTGGGGGGGGGGGGGGGTGGGGGGGGGGGGGGGTGGGGGGGGGGGGGGGTGGGGGGGGGGGGGGGTGGGGGGGGGGGGGGGTGGGGGGGGGGGGGGGTGGGGGGGGGGGGGGGTGGGGGGGGGGGGGGGTGGGGGGGGGGGGGGGTGGGGGGGGGGGGGGGTGGGGGGGGGGGGGGGTGGGGGGGGGGGGGGGTGGGGGGGGGGGGGGGTGGGGGGGGGGGGGGGTGGGGGGGGGGGGGGGTGGGGGGGGGGGGGGGTGGGGGGGGGGGGGGGTGGGGGGGGGGGGGGGTGGGGGGGGGGGGGGGTGGGGGGGGGGGGGGGTGGGGGGGGGGGGGGGTGGGGGGGGGGGGGGGTGGGGGGGGGGGGGGGTGGGGGGGGGGGGGGGTGGGGGGGGGGGGGGGTGGGGGGGGGGGGGGGTGGGGGGGGGGGGGGGTGGGGGGGGGGGGGGGTGGGGGGGGGGGGGGGTGGGGGGGGGGGGGGGTGGGGGGGGGGGGGGGTGGGGGGGGGGGGGGGTGGGGGGGGGGGGGGGTGGGGGGGGGGGGGGGTGGGGGGGGGGGGGGGTGGGGGGGGGGGGGGGTGGGGGGGGGGGGGGGTGGGGGGGGGGGGGGGTGGGGGGGGGGGGGGGTGGGGGGGGGGGGGGGTGGGGGGGGGGGGGGGTGGGGGGGGGGGGGGGTGGGGGGGGGGGGGGGTGGGGGGGGGGGGGGGTGGGGGGGGGGGGGGGTGGGGGGGGGGGGGGGTGGGGGGGGGGGGGGGTGGGGGGGGGGGGGGGTGGGGGGGGGGGGGGGTGGGGGGGGGGGGGGGTGGGGGGGGGGGGGGGTGGGGGGGGGGGGGGGTGGGGGGGGGGGGGGGTGGGGGGGGGGGGGGGTGGGGGGGGGGGGGGGTGGGGGGGGGGGGGGGTGGGGGGGGGGGGGGGTGGGGGGGGGGGGGGGTGGGGGGGGGGGGGGGTGGGGGGGGGGGGGGGTGGGGGGGGGGGGGGGTGGGGGGGGGGGGGGGTGGGGGGGGGGGGGGGTGGGGGGGGGGGGGGGTGGGGGGGGGGGGGGGTGGGGGGGGGGGGGGGTGGGGGGGGGGGGGGGTGGGGGGGGGGGGGGGTGGGGGGGGGGGGGGGTGGGGGGGGGGGGGGGTGGGGGGGGGGGGGGGTGGGGGGGGGGGGGGGTGGGGGGGGGGGGGGGTGGGGGGGGGGGGGGGTGGGGGGGGGGGGGGGTGGGGGGGGGGGGGGGTGGGGGGGGGGGGGGGTGGGGGGGGGGGGGGGTGGGGGGGGGGGGGGGTGGGGGGGGGGGGGGGTGGGGGGGGGGGGGGGTGGGGGGGGGGGGGGGTGGGGGGGGGGGGGGGTGGGGGGGGGGGGGGGTGGGGGGGGGGGGGGGTGGGGGGGGGGGGGGGTGGGGGGGGGGGGGGGTGGGGGGGGGGGGGGGTGGGGGGGGGGGGGGGTGGGGGGGGGGGGGGGTGGGGGGGGGGGGGGGTGGGGGGGGGGGGGGGTGGGGGGGGGGGGGGGTGGGGGGGGGGGGGGGTGGGGGGGGGGGGGGGTGGGGGGGGGGGGGGGTGGGGGGGGGGGGGGGTGGGGGGGGGGGGGGGTGGGGGGGGGGGGGGGTGGGGGGGGGGGGGGGTGGGGGGGGGGGGGGGTGGGGGGGGGGGGGGGTGGGGGGGGGGGGGGGTGGGGGGGGGGGGGGGTGGGGGGGGGGGGGGGTGGGGGGGGGGGGGGGTGGGGGGGGGGGGGGGTGGGGGGGGGGGGGGGTGGGGGGGGGGGGGGGTGGGGGGGGGGGGGGGTGGGGGGGGGGGGGGGTGGGGGGGGGGGGGGGTGGGGGGGGGGGGGGGTGGGGGGGGGGGGGGGTGGGGGGGGGGGGGGGTGGGGGGGGGGGGGGGTGGGGGGGGGGGGGGGTGGGGGGGGGGGGGGGTGGGGGGGGGGGGGGGTGGGGGGGGGGGGGGGTGGGGGGGGGGGGGGGTGGGGGGGGGGGGGGGTGGGGGGGGGGGGGGGTGGGGGGGGGGGGGGGTGGGGGGGGGGGGGGGTGGGGGGGGGGGGGGGTGGGGGGGGGGGGGGGTGGGGGGGGGGGGGGGTGGGGGGGGGGGGGGGTGGGGGGGGGGGGGGGTGGGGGGGGGGGGGGGTGGGGGGGGGGGGGGGTGGGGGGGGGGGGGGGTGGGGGGGGGGGGGGGTGGGGGGGGGGGGGGGTGGGGGGGGGGGGGGGTGGGGGGGGGGGGGGGTGGGGGGGGGGGGGGGTGGGGGGGGGGGGGGGTGGGGGGGGGGGGGGGTGGGGGGGGGGGGGGGTGGGGGGGGGGGGGGGTGGGGGGGGGGGGGGGTGGGGGGGGGGGGGGGTGGGGGGGGGGGGGGGTGGGGGGGGGGGGGGGTGGGGGGGGGGGGGGGTGGGGGGGGGGGGGGGTGGGGGGGGGGGGGGGTGGGGGGGGGGGGGGGTGGGGGGGGGGGGGGGTGGGGGGGGGGGGGGGTGGGGGGGGGGGGGGGTGGGGGGGGGGGGGGGTGGGGGGGGGGGGGGGTGGGGGGGGGGGGGGGTGGGGGGGGGGGGGGGTGGGGGGGGGGGGGGGTGGGGGGGGGGGGGGGTGGGGGGGGGGGGGGGTGGGGGGGGGGGGGGGTGGGGGGGGGGGGGGGTGGGGGGGGGGGGGGGTGGGGGGGGGGGGGGGTGGGGGGGGGGGGGGGTGGGGGGGGGGGGGGGTGGGGGGGGGGGGGGGTGGGGGGGGGGGGGGGTGGGGGGGGGGGGGGGTGGGGGGGGGGGGGGGTGGGGGGGGGGGGGGGTGGGGGGGGGGGGGGGTGGGGGGGGGGGGGGGTGGGGGGGGGGGGGGGTGGGGGGGGGGGGGGGTGGGGGGGGGGGGGGGTGGGGGGGGGGGGGGGTGGGGGGGGGGGGGGGTGGGGGGGGGGGGGGGTGGGGGGGGGGGGGGGTGGGGGGGGGGGGGGGTGGGGGGGGGGGGGGGTGGGGGGGGGGGGGGGTGGGGGGGGGGGGGGGTGGGGGGGGGGGGGGGTGGGGGGGGGGGGGGGTGGGGGGGGGGGGGGGTGGGGGGGGGGGGGGGTGGGGGGGGGGGGGGGTGGGGGGGGGGGGGGGTGGGGGGGGGGGGGGGTGGGGGGGGGGGGGGGTGGGGGGGGGGGGGGGTGGGGGGGGGGGGGGGTGGGGGGGGGGGGGGGTGGGGGGGGGGGGGGGTGGGGGGGGGGGGGGGTGGGGGGGGGGGGGGGTGGGGGGGGGGGGGGGTGGGGGGGGGGGGGGGTGGGGGGGGGGGGGGGTGGGGGGGGGGGGGGGTGGGGGGGGGGGGGGGTGGGGGGGGGGGGGGGTGGGGGGGGGGGGGGGTGGGGGGGGGGGGGGGTGGGGGGGGGGGGGGGTGGGGGGGGGGGGGGGTGGGGGGGGGGGGGGGTGGGGGGGGGGGGGGGTGGGGGGGGGGGGGGGTGGGGGGGGGGGGGGGTGGGGGGGGGGGGGGGTGGGGGGGGGGGGGGGTGGGGGGGGGGGGGGGTGGGGGGGGGGGGGGGTGGGGGGGGGGGGGGGTGGGGGGGGGGGGGGGTGGGGGGGGGGGGGGGTGGGGGGGGGGGGGGGTGGGGGGGGGGGGGGGTGGGGGGGGGGGGGGGTGGGGGGGGGGGGGGGTGGGGGGGGGGGGGGGTGGGGGGGGGGGGGGGTGGGGGGGGGGGGGGGTGGGGGGGGGGGGGGGTGGGGGGGGGGGGGGGTGGGGGGGGGGGGGGGTGGGGGGGGGGGGGGGTGGGGGGGGGGGGGGGTGGGGGGGGGGGGGGGTGGGGGGGGGGGGGGGTGGGGGGGGGGGGGGGTGGGGGGGGGGGGGGGTGGGGGGGGGGGGGGGTGGGGGGGGGGGGGGGTGGGGGGGGGGGGGGGTGGGGGGGGGGGGGGGTGGGGGGGGGGGGGGGTGGGGGGGGGGGGGGGTGGGGGGGGGGGGGGGTGGGGGGGGGGGGGGGTGGGGGGGGGGGGGGGTGGGGGGGGGGGGGGGTGGGGGGGGGGGGGGGTGGGGGGGGGGGGGGGTGGGGGGGGGGGGGGGTGGGGGGGGGGGGGGGTGGGGGGGGGGGGGGGTGGGGGGGGGGGGGGGTGGGGGGGGGGGGGGGTGGGGGGGGGGGGGGGTGGGGGGGGGGGGGGGTGGGGGGGGGGGGGGGTGGGGGGGGGGGGGGGTGGGGGGGGGGGGGGGTGGGGGGGGGGGGGGGTGGGGGGGGGGGGGGGTGGGGGGGGGGGGGGGTGGGGGGGGGGGGGGGTGGGGGGGGGGGGGGGTGGGGGGGGGGGGGGGTGGGGGGGGGGGGGGGTGGGGGGGGGGGGGGGTGGGGGGGGGGGGGGGTGGGGGGGGGGGGGGGTGGGGGGGGGGGGGGGTGGGGGGGGGGGGGGGTGGGGGGGGGGGGGGGTGGGGGGGGGGGGGGGTGGGGGGGGGGGGGGGTGGGGGGGGGGGGGGGTGGGGGGGGGGGGGGGTGGGGGGGGGGGGGGGTGGGGGGGGGGGGGGGTGGGGGGGGGGGGGGGTGGGGGGGGGGGGGGGTGGGGGGGGGGGGGGGTGGGGGGGGGGGGGGGTGGGGGGGGGGGGGGGTGGGGGGGGGGGGGGGTGGGGGGGGGGGGGGGTGGGGGGGGGGGGGGGTGGGGGGGGGGGGGGGTGGGGGGGGGGGGGGGTGGGGGGGGGGGGGGGTGGGGGGGGGGGGGGGTGGGGGGGGGGGGGGGTGGGGGGGGGGGGGGGTGGGGGGGGGGGGGGGTGGGGGGGGGGGGGGGTGGGGGGGGGGGGGGGTGGGGGGGGGGGGGGGTGGGGGGGGGGGGGGGTGGGGGGGGGGGGGGGTGGGGGGGGGGGGGGGTGGGGGGGGGGGGGGGTGGGGGGGGGGGGGGGTGGGGGGGGGGGGGGGTGGGGGGGGGGGGGGGTGGGGGGGGGGGGGGGTGGGGGGGGGGGGGGGTGGGGGGGGGGGGGGGTGGGGGGGGGGGGGGGTGGGGGGGGGGGGGGGTGGGGGGGGGGGGGGGTGGGGGGGGGGGGGGGTGGGGGGGGGGGGGGGTGGGGGGGGGGGGGGGTGGGGGGGGGGGGGGGTGGGGGGGGGGGGGGGTGGGGGGGGGGGGGGGTGGGGGGGGGGGGGGGTGGGGGGGGGGGGGGGTGGGGGGGGGGGGGGGTGGGGGGGGGGGGGGGTGGGGGGGGGGGGGGGTGGGGGGGGGGGGGGGTGGGGGGGGGGGGGGGTGGGGGGGGGGGGGGGTGGGGGGGGGGGGGGGTGGGGGGGGGGGGGGGTGGGGGGGGGGGGGGGTGGGGGGGGGGGGGGGTGGGGGGGGGGGGGGGTGGGGGGGGGGGGGGGTGGGGGGGGGGGGGGGTGGGGGGGGGGGGGGGTGGGGGGGGGGGGGGGTGGGGGGGGGGGGGGGTGGGGGGGGGGGGGGGTGGGGGGGGGGGGGGGTGGGGGGGGGGGGGGGTGGGGGGGGGGGGGGGTGGGGGGGGGGGGGGGTGGGGGGGGGGGGGGGTGGGGGGGGGGGGGGGTGGGGGGGGGGGGGGGTGGGGGGGGGGGGGGGTGGGGGGGGGGGGGGGTGGGGGGGGGGGGGGGTGGGGGGGGGGGGGGGTGGGGGGGGGGGGGGGTGGGGGGGGGGGGGGGTGGGGGGGGGGGGGGGTGGGGGGGGGGGGGGGTGGGGGGGGGGGGGGGTGGGGGGGGGGGGGGGTGGGGGGGGGGGGGGGTGGGGGGGGGGGGGGGTGGGGGGGGGGGGGGGTGGGGGGGGGGGGGGGTGGGGGGGGGGGGGGGTGGGGGGGGGGGGGGGTGGGGGGGGGGGGGGGTGGGGGGGGGGGGGGGTGGGGGGGGGGGGGGGTGGGGGGGGGGGGGGGTGGGGGGGGGGGGGGGTGGGGGGGGGGGGGGGTGGGGGGGGGGGGGGGTGGGGGGGGGGGGGGGTGGGGGGGGGGGGGGGTGGGGGGGGGGGGGGGTGGGGGGGGGGGGGGGTGGGGGGGGGGGGGGGTGGGGGGGGGGGGGGGTGGGGGGGGGGGGGGGTGGGGGGGGGGGGGGGTGGGGGGGGGGGGGGGTGGGGGGGGGGGGGGGTGGGGGGGGGGGGGGGTGGGGGGGGGGGGGGGTGGGGGGGGGGGGGGGTGGGGGGGGGGGGGGGTGGGGGGGGGGGGGGGTGGGGGGGGGGGGGGGTGGGGGGGGGGGGGGGTGGGGGGGGGGGGGGGTGGGGGGGGGGGGGGGTGGGGGGGGGGGGGGGTGGGGGGGGGGGGGGGTGGGGGGGGGGGGGGGTGGGGGGGGGGGGGGGTGGGGGGGGGGGGGGGTGGGGGGGGGGGGGGGTGGGGGGGGGGGGGGGTGGGGGGGGGGGGGGGTGGGGGGGGGGGGGGGTGGGGGGGGGGGGGGGTGGGGGGGGGGGGGGGTGGGGGGGGGGGGGGGTGGGGGGGGGGGGGGGTGGGGGGGGGGGGGGGTGGGGGGGGGGGGGGGTGGGGGGGGGGGGGGGTGGGGGGGGGGGGGGGTGGGGGGGGGGGGGGGTGGGGGGGGGGGGGGGTGGGGGGGGGGGGGGGTGGGGGGGGGGGGGGGTGGGGGGGGGGGGGGGTGGGGGGGGGGGGGGGTGGGGGGGGGGGGGGGTGGGGGGGGGGGGGGGTGGGGGGGGGGGGGGGTGGGGGGGGGGGGGGGTGGGGGGGGGGGGGGGTGGGGGGGGGGGGGGGTGGGGGGGGGGGGGGGTGGGGGGGGGGGGGGGTGGGGGGGGGGGGGGGTGGGGGGGGGGGGGGGTGGGGGGGGGGGGGGGTGGGGGGGGGGGGGGGTGGGGGGGGGGGGGGGTGGGGGGGGGGGGGGGTGGGGGGGGGGGGGGGTGGGGGGGGGGGGGGGTGGGGGGGGGGGGGGGTGGGGGGGGGGGGGGGTGGGGGGGGGGGGGGGTGGGGGGGGGGGGGGGTGGGGGGGGGGGGGGGTGGGGGGGGGGGGGGGTGGGGGGGGGGGGGGGTGGGGGGGGGGGGGGGTGGGGGGGGGGGGGGGTGGGGGGGGGGGGGGGTGGGGGGGGGGGGGGGTGGGGGGGGGGGGGGGTGGGGGGGGGGGGGGGTGGGGGGGGGGGGGGGTGGGGGGGGGGGGGGGTGGGGGGGGGGGGGGGTGGGGGGGGGGGGGGGTGGGGGGGGGGGGGGGTGGGGGGGGGGGGGGGTGGGGGGGGGGGGGGGTGGGGGGGGGGGGGGGTGGGGGGGGGGGGGGGTGGGGGGGGGGGGGGGTGGGGGGGGGGGGGGGTGGGGGGGGGGGGGGGTGGGGGGGGGGGGGGGTGGGGGGGGGGGGGGGTGGGGGGGGGGGGGGGTGGGGGGGGGGGGGGGTGGGGGGGGGGGGGGGTGGGGGGGGGGGGGGGTGGGGGGGGGGGGGGGTGGGGGGGGGGGGGGGTGGGGGGGGGGGGGGGTGGGGGGGGGGGGGGGTGGGGGGGGGGGGGGGTGGGGGGGGGGGGGGGTGGGGGGGGGGGGGGGTGGGGGGGGGGGGGGGTGGGGGGGGGGGGGGGTGGGGGGGGGGGGGGGTGGGGGGGGGGGGGGGTGGGGGGGGGGGGGGGTGGGGGGGGGGGGGGGTGGGGGGGGGGGGGGGTGGGGGGGGGGGGGGGTGGGGGGGGGGGGGGGTGGGGGGGGGGGGGGGTGGGGGGGGGGGGGGGTGGGGGGGGGGGGGGGTGGGGGGGGGGGGGGGTGGGGGGGGGGGGGGGTGGGGGGGGGGGGGGGTGGGGGGGGGGGGGGGTGGGGGGGGGGGGGGGTGGGGGGGGGGGGGGGTGGGGGGGGGGGGGGGTGGGGGGGGGGGGGGGTGGGGGGGGGGGGGGGTGGGGGGGGGGGGGGGTGGGGGGGGGGGGGGGTGGGGGGGGGGGGGGGTGGGGGGGGGGGGGGGTGGGGGGGGGGGGGGGTGGGGGGGGGGGGGGGTGGGGGGGGGGGGGGGTGGGGGGGGGGGGGGGTGGGGGGGGGGGGGGGTGGGGGGGGGGGGGGGTGGGGGGGGGGGGGGGTGGGGGGGGGGGGGGGTGGGGGGGGGGGGGGGTGGGGGGGGGGGGGGGTGGGGGGGGGGGGGGGTGGGGGGGGGGGGGGGTGGGGGGGGGGGGGGGTGGGGGGGGGGGGGGGTGGGGGGGGGGGGGGGTGGGGGGGGGGGGGGGTGGGGGGGGGGGGGGGTGGGGGGGGGGGGGGGTGGGGGGGGGGGGGGGTGGGGGGGGGGGGGGGTGGGGGGGGGGGGGGGTGGGGGGGGGGGGGGGTGGGGGGGGGGGGGGGTGGGGGGGGGGGGGGGTGGGGGGGGGGGGGGGTGGGGGGGGGGGGGGGTGGGGGGGGGGGGGGGTGGGGGGGGGGGGGGGTGGGGGGGGGGGGGGGTGGGGGGGGGGGGGGGTGGGGGGGGGGGGGGGTGGGGGGGGGGGGGGGTGGGGGGGGGGGGGGGTGGGGGGGGGGGGGGGTGGGGGGGGGGGGGGGTGGGGGGGGGGGGGGGTGGGGGGGGGGGGGGGTGGGGGGGGGGGGGGGTGGGGGGGGGGGGGGGTGGGGGGGGGGGGGGGTGGGGGGGGGGGGGGGTGGGGGGGGGGGGGGGTGGGGGGGGGGGGGGGTGGGGGGGGGGGGGGGTGGGGGGGGGGGGGGGTGGGGGGGGGGGGGGGTGGGGGGGGGGGGGGGTGGGGGGGGGGGGGGGTGGGGGGGGGGGGGGGTGGGGGGGGGGGGGGGTGGGGGGGGGGGGGGGTGGGGGGGGGGGGGGGTGGGGGGGGGGGGGGGTGGGGGGGGGGGGGGGTGGGGGGGGGGGGGGGTGGGGGGGGGGGGGGGTGGGGGGGGGGGGGGGTGGGGGGGGGGGGGGGTGGGGGGGGGGGGGGGTGGGGGGGGGGGGGGGTGGGGGGGGGGGGGGGTGGGGGGGGGGGGGGGTTCAAACTGCTTTCAGTGCTCTTTGAAGCTGTGCGGAATGGCAAAATCCACTTGCAAACAGTTGTGAAAGTGGTTTGAAAAAGCATTATTTTGCTTGTGCGGAAGGGGCCTCAGAGAGAAAAGTATATGCAGTGGAAACTTCTGTGTCCTTAACCTTTTGTTGCACTGCCAATTACCACTGGGATGACCACAGCTGGTTTGTGCCACGGTCACTGAATCTCTAATAGTGGCATTTAGTGAGCTGCTCATGTTCTCTGTCATTGACCCTGCTGACCCCAGGTATTGTTATGTCAGTGATGGTCACTTTCTTGTCCTTGTGATGTCTGGTGTGTTATGTACCAATACTTTGTCCATTTGAATTCAAAAGTCCCGCAAGATCTTAACCTTCTCATTTTCCGTCACTTTCTCTGGATGATATTCCCACCCGTTTTTAGCTTTCCTCGGGCACGTTTGCACATGCAAAATAATGCAATTTCAATGCACTTTCAATTCACTTTGACAACTGTCTGCAGGTGGATTTTGGTATTTCGCACAGTAAAATCCATCTGCAAAGTGCATTGAAAGTGGATTGAAAGTGCATTATTCTGCACGTGCAAAAGTGCCCTAGCTAATGTAATGTTGCTTTTGCTGTTGCTGTTGCTGTTGCCGTTGCCGTTGCCGTTGCCGCTGTTGCTGCTGTTGTTGCTGCTGTTGTTAATGTTGCTGTTGCTGTCCTTTTTTAAGTATCCTTTCGGGGGGAGTATTTTTAATTCCTTTTATTAATATTCTTGCTGCCTATGGGGACAGCTTGACTAGTATGCTATTTTTTTTGCTTGCTTTTCAAAGACTACAACAATAAAATAAACTTAAACTCAACTACTGCCAGATAGTATCCTGTGTTCCATTGCTGCCACATTTTTTTAAAGAAAAGGATAATGGTGCCAATATGCACATTCAGTTGCTGGGTTTCAAAAATAGAATTTACACATTTTTCTGGCCCAAACTTCTCCCCTTGGCAATGATGAAACTTCTGTGTGGAAAATGCCCCATTTTTAAATGAATAAGAAGCATATTTCGGAATGAGCAGGAGGCTTTGCTTTGATACCTAAGGACACCACATGAACTCATCAAAGAGCTGATTCTATTCTCTTTGAGCTCTGACATGTTCTCAGATCTGCTATGAACCAAGGCGTTCCACCTTCTGTTCCTCAGCCCATCATTTCAGGGCAGTGCCAATTCAGGTTGCTCCGCGTTTGAAGAAAGGATTTCCTCTCCCTGTGAATTTGCTGAACGTCTTGCGAGAGCAAGTAGTCTTCATTCACGCCACAGATGTTACGGAATATTGCGGTGCAATTTGTATGTATAACCAGAAGTGATTTTTTTTCACCCACAGACAACACTTTTCTCATAAAATGCAAAAAAAATCTTTTTTTCTTAGTTATATCTATGTTCTGTTCAAAATAAGCTATTGCATTACATCTAATGCTGTTTAGAGACAGAAAAGGTTGTTCTGAAAAATCACAGAAAAGCTATTAAATGGGAAAAAAAACTTCGTTTTTCTCCTATTCCTGCTCCTTCATATTTGTTCACAAAGCTAGTTTTGCTCATCACAGTGAAACATTATAGCTTTTTACAAGCAATAGTCATGATCTCAGATTATTTATGTACAGTGCTGACTCTGATAGCCTCCCTGGACATTGCTACTCTACTACCAAACCCATATTCACCCCACTAAAGGAGGAGATCCCCAGTGGTGGGATCCAAAAAATTTAGTAACAGGTTCCCTCACCAGCCCCCCCTCAGCAAAGGCAGCAGAGGCGTACCTAGGCAAACCTGAGCCCTGGGCAAAACCTGATTTGGATGCCCCCCCCATGAGCAGCCACCCCACCACGACCCTAAAAAATTTTTTTGCACCAGGTCATTTCTGAATAATCATCACATTATAGAAAATGCCCCAACTCACAAATATGAACACAGCAATGGTGAAACACACAGGTTCTTTGATAGAGACTGGTGAGATAAAAGGTACAAAAGGCTGAGAATCCATGGAAGGGATTAACCCAGTTCAGGGAGTTACAATTGTTTTCTTGATTACATTAGCAACACCTTGAATAGGTGGTCGGCAGAGTGAGTCTCTGGCTATTGTAATTTAGCTGAGGCCGTGAGATTCCATCAGGGATGGGAGCACTTAGGAAGTTTTAGGAACAGCTAAAGGGAAGGAAGGTTGCAGCATCTCAATTCAAGGGATAGTTCACATTTACAACTCTATTGACTGTAGCTCTGGCTTGGGTGTGGACATCAAGGAGCAAATGAGTAGATTAACTCTCTACTGATTGTTTGCTATTTCTTAGGCTTGCTGTTAGCCTATTTTATCCTGTACCACACCATATATATCTGTTAGCATTAATATAAATCAGAAATATATCTCACATAAACATTCTATCCATAAATATCCCGGCTTGGATGCGTGTTTTAAGATGTGGGGTGGAAGGGGAGCATAACAATATCCTGTTGAGGTCTCTCCTCTCCCTTAACCCCAACCCAAGTCTCCACCCCTAAGTCCCCAGAAATCTTCCAACCCATAGTTGGCAACCCCATTCTCCTCCAAGGCAGACTCTCTTGATTCATTCAGATAATGATGAGAGACCCTTCTCTGCGATTCTTCACCTGTGGCAGTGAGGTTGATGATATCAAGAGATGGCATCTTCTCTGATGTGGTCTGACATTCACTTTTCCTTGGGAGGTCAGCCTGCTACCTCCTAGTGTTTGGGCATCTGCCAAATGATTACTCATCCATCAGTTCCTCAGTTCACTCTGCCCAATATGGTTTAATTAGATGTCATTAATTAGTTGTTTTCCTGTGCCACTATTCTAATGATCTCTTTACAGAGATTGTATTGATTGCTTTTGTACAATTCAAACTTTCTATCTGCAGTAGCAGAACATGCTTTAAACAAAACTGGACATAACATTCTATTTGAAAACACTGAAATTCTGGACAACTCGGAAGGTTACTATGTCTGACTACACAGGGAGGCCATTGAAATTCATAAACACCAAGAAAACTTCAGCAAGAAGGAAGAGACTCTGAGAATTAACAAAACTTGGCTACCAGTAATTAAAAACACCAGAATTAAAGGCCAAGGGCAGGTTCATGGACAATGGACTCCACCCAGACACAGGGTTTGCATTCACTAAGGCTGATTCCGCATGGGCCAAAAACAGCAGTATGAAAATGGTGTGAAAGCAGTATAAACCCTTATCATCATCATCATCATCATCATCATCATCATCATCATCATCATCATCATCATCATCATCATCATCATCAAAATTTATAGACCCTTTTACACCATTTTCACATCGTTTTCACACTGCTGTTTTTGGCTCATGTGGAATCAGCCTAAGACTGTTGCTGCTGCAGGGAATGCAAATGTGAATCACTCCCTGGATTGAAAAACCCCACCCACAATACAATACTATGAACCACCTTTGCATAGCAAGTTCCACCCAAACACTTACTGATTGGTTCCCCACCCTGGGACATGGGCAATATATACCCCACTAAAACATTCCCTTCTCACTGGACACAGTGTGTAACAGACTTCCCTCTGTGATACACCTCTGAAGATGCCAGCCACAGATGCAAGCAAAACATTAGGAACAAGATCTACCAGACCATGGCCACATAGCCCAGAAAACCCACAACAACCACTTGAATTCGGCCGTGAAAGCCTTTGACAATACATCTTCTACTTTTTTGGACACTTTTTGGGGGAGATAAAAAAAGGCTAGATACAAGTAATTTAACAAATAAGTACGGGTCACATTGAAAGAGTCGCCGGTTTTATGTTGTGAAGTTTTTTTTTCAGAGTTCTTTGCCTACTCAGGATGTTTTCTAAAGTCCACTTCAAGCAATTTTGGTGGCTACTGAGTGTCCGACATTTTAAGTTGATTCATTAGGGGAGTACACTCAGGGGAAAAATGTAATAATGTTGGATCCAGGCTTTAGGGTGGGGGGATTTTTTTGACTGTGATTGCTTGTTTTTGGGTAAGGCATTACCTGTTTGAGATTAAGATCTGTTTGGTTTTGGAGTGTGGAACTGTTATTTCAATGGGAATGTACATGAGAGTCTGGAGCAGCTATTTACAATGATAATATCCCTAAAATTGATGTTGAACACAACCTCTAATCTAAAGACCTATCAAATTTCAAGTGAATTGAATGAAGGCGGTCAATTTGACAGACTCCAGAAGTAGAGGCCTCTTGGCACAGCTGCAGTTCTCTCCAGTGACTCCTAAAATGGCAATCAATGCAAAACCTGCAAGAAATCGCTGGCTAGCCGTGGCGTGAAAAAATGGATTTTCCTACTCTTTCGCTGATTGACTGACAACAACAAAAATGTTACCTTTCCACTGAATTCTCCATTTGCTATGGCTGATTCAGCACAGGCAACATGGGTTCATGTAACAAACCACACAGCTGAGAATCTCCCTGAGAATCCACCCTTGAGAATCCCATCCCACCCACTTACCAGCACAACATGGTGGCTGCCTATTAGAGAATCCACTCTAATGATGATGATGATGAAACCTTTAATGGCATATATATGAATTATACAATGGAAATTAAGATTGACTGGTAAAAAAGTTTTTTTAAAAAAAAAAACAAGCTGGAATATTAAGCCACTGAATTGGGATTGAGTCTGCTAAGCATTTGGGAACGTTCAGTGATGACAACACACAAGAATCTAGCAGTTTGTTCGATGGTAGCAGTTGAGTTGCTGTCTAACAAGAACAAAGTTTTGACAGCATCTGTAGTGTTGCCTAGATCAGCTAAGAGAGGATTAAGTAGTCTTTCCCGCTCTACAGCATATAGAGGGCAATATAATAGAACATGATGGACGGTTTCTTCAAGACCAGGATTGCAGGTGCAAGATCTATCAGAGGATGGAAGATGGTGCTCTCTGTTGTATCGTCTGGTAGAAGGAAGAACATTGCATCTGGCTAAGGTGACAGCGCGTCTCAGAGTGGGCTCATGTAGAAGATGTAGATAGTTAGCAGGAGTGGGAAAACGAGGCAAAATATGCAGATGGATTGGAGAGCAGGTTTTATTTGCTTGTGCCATCAGTTTCTGGTAGTCCTGCTCAAAGAGTCTTTGCTTTATGAGACGGTATATCTCATTAGCAGTCATAAGAAGAAGATCATCAAGGGACACAGCTAGGTCTTGCAACTTATTGGTTATATGAATCCACCACTCCGTCGAGACCAAATAAGAGAGCGCGTTTGAGGTAAAGCTAAGCTGGCCGTCGTGAAAACAGATGCGTAGCCAGAACCTAAAAGTGCGGCACCAGGCTATGGTTTCCAACAGATGTTGGCCAGCTTCCAAACACAAGGCTGCATAGGGTACGGAGCGAGGGGTTCCAAAGATCTTATACAGGAACCATGATCACTCTAATGGTGGCTATCTGGGGAAATCCACCATAATGGTGGGTGGGAGGGGTGGGAATTGAATGCTTCCTGCTTGCCTCCAAAACACTTTTTAAAAGGGTCTGAACTCATTCTATTTGGCCTGTGAAGAATCACCCTATTCTTTCTCATTGTGGCCTGTTCGTTTCTTTTCCTGAGGTAAACGTGGATTCGTTTGCATCCCTCTTGTAAATTCTGTTGGTTTGCCATTATGGGGATGTATTAACATGGATAACAGGAATACCTGTTGGGAACAACAAGAGAGGGCTGAAGGCCCATTAGTGATAGTGACAGCCAGGAATGCCAATTGATTTGAATATTTTACTGCCACGGAAATTTACCATCATCTAAAGATCAGACTGTACGACCAGGAACACCAATCTCTCCTGAGTGCTGCACAAAGCTCCTGTTCCCTCTATACTTTGGGATCACACCCCCGAAATCTAGCCCTGCTGTATATTTAGAACAGCTTGTTAAGTATAAGTGCGGATGGGTCATGACCAGAGCAAGGTGCAACTCATTCCCCTCTATCTATCTTCAAGGTCGTTTCCTTAACATCCCACAAAGTGAGCATTGTTGTCGGTACTGTCCCAACGCTATGGACTCAATCCCTCATATCCTGCTTTACTGTTCGAGGTACAATGATATTAGAACTGATCTGGGAGCTTTACTACCTCTAGAATTTATGTTTCTCTCAGACAAACTAAAAATGTCTAAGCTATTGAACAGCCCTAATGTAGAAATTTCTGAAGCAGTTGCTACATTTTTAATCCAGGTTCTACATGATATATAACAATGATCCTGTTTTTGTACTTGGAATGTATGGTACTTCTGGTTTATGCCTAATAAAGGTTTTTGGATTGGATTGGATTTGAATATTACAGCACTCAACATAGTTGCAATGAAGATGCAGAACAGATTTTGAGAAACCTGTTTAGGCATGTGTATGGCTGATTCCGCATGAGCCAAAAACAGCGGTGTGAAAATGGTGTAAAGCCTTTTACACTGTTTTAAACCCTTTTACATGATTTTCAAGCCATTTTCCACTTCGCTGTTTTTGGCCCATGCGGAATTTGCCTATGTGTATCTTCAATTTGGGCATTTTGTTATGCACGTTCCTACCACTCAGAACCTAGCCTGTATATTATACCATACAGGATATGTTTATGTTATGAATGCTTTCAAACAGTTTGTTATGGAGAGAAACACATCTTACCAAGACATACCTCTGAAGACGCCAGGCACAGATGCAGGTGAAATGTTAGAAGCTTACACTACCAGACCACAGCCACACAGCCCAGAAGACTTACAACAGCCATCTTATGAATCAATAGACTGGCCATGCAGGATACATACATTTTCAACAAATAGATAACTGAGGTTTAAGGATGTATCATATGGCAGATTCTGATATTTTCCAGTTATTTTTGGGCTGAATTGTGTCATGTCTAGTTACCATTGAACAATGAGAGAAAAGGGCTGTCACATTCCCAAAAAACCAACCTTGTGTAGTTGTCTGCGCTCTCATCATGGACTAAATGGGCTCTTCAAACTACAGTTGGACCAGTGTGCCTTCCTGCTGCAAAGATATATTCACACTTATTTTGGTCTGTCGTTATTTCATTGAAGTTTCTGATAATATCATTCACTGAACTGCAAAGGAAGACTGATTATTTCTCTTCCTCCCTCCCAATACTATTAAACAGGAAAACATTTTTTGACCATTTTTGGCCAATAAACAAACGTTCCACAAGCTAATTGAAGGGGCAGCTGTTTTGTCTCTCACTGAAGAATCTGCAGAGCGACACCGAGGAAATGGAAAGAGCCACGGGTTGTCATAGAGATCGCAAAGAGCAAAGAAAAGAGGATGGCTGTGATCTAGAGAGACTGGAAAGAAGCAATGCCATGCCACTAACAACTGAAGACAGACATCATTGTAAAAGGGAAGACATTCTGGGCACAATTTGCCAAGCAAAGAAAAACATCCCTGGAAGAAAACAAAAAAAAGAAAAGAAAGCAAGAAAAACTTCTCAAGAACCCCCACGCACAAATTCTCAAATTGTAAAACCATCAAAATGACAAGCAGATGAATTCTAATTTCTTACTACTACTGCTTACATAATTTGTAGTGTGAATCAGTACCTTTTTTTAAAAAAATGTTGCCATTGTTAGTTGTCCTAATAAACCCTGTGACATAGGCCATTTACGCCCTTGTGGTTTGCATCACATTGAGCATACATTCCCTTGGGGTTGGATTCTCTGTAATTGGAATTGAGGCATGAGTCTCTAGGAATCACCAGAGACTCCATGGTAAAAAACATAGCATTTCTGGCAATTCCTAGAGAAGACCTACAACTGAGAGGTTTTCCCATAGAGTTTCTGGTGAGACCCAGAGGAGTCACTTTCAAGTTTTTTCCCCCAGAAGTGGCAATTTAAAAAAATCCTTCAATCAGCTGCAGCACTGGTGAGCAATGGGAGCCAGGGGAAAGATTCCATTCCCCTAGTACAGTGATGGCGAACCTTTTCGAGACAGAGTGCCCAAATTGCAACCCAAAACCCACTTTTTTTATCACAAAGTGCCAACCAGGCAATTTAACCTGAATACTGAGGTTTTAGTTTAGAAAAAATGGTTGGCTCCAAGGCGTGCATTGCTTGGGAGTAAGCTTGGTGGTAGTCGGTGGCTTTGCTTTGGAAGTAAACCGTACTCTCTCCAACAGGTGATTCATGACCCTAGGAGGGTTTACTCAGAAGCAAGCCCCATTGCCAGCAACCAAGCTTACTCCCAGGTAAAGGATCGCACATTAGTTCTTCACATGAAAATCAGTGGGGTTTAACAGCACAACATGGTTACCTACACTGCTTCCCCAAAACTAGGTCTTAGGTTTAATGCTAATAATTGAGCCCAGTGCCCCAGGCCAGCCTAGATGTGTGGGGGGAGGGGGCGATTCTGTTTGCATGTGCCCACAGAGAGGGCTCTGAGTGCCACCTCTGGCACCCGTGCCATAGGTTCGCCACCACTGCCCTAGTAGGGATGCTGGGAAGCCTACCTCACAGGGTTCTTGTTGCAATAAGAAAGCTACTTTGAGTCTCGTTAGGGAGAAAAGTGGAGCATAATATCTAAATGGGATTCTCATACCATGGACCCTCATACCTTCGGGACCGCATTACCCTGGCCTGGGACCCTCATACCTTCAGGACCGCATTACCCCATATGTCCCTACAATTTGCTGGTAGTCCCTGGCCCCTCAATGATGCGGCTGGCCTCCACGCGGGCCAGGACTTTTACAGCCCTGGCCCCTGCCTGGTGGAACACTCTTCCTCCAGCTGTCTGGGCCCTGCGGGATCTTGGTGAGTTCCGCAGGGCCTGTAAGACGGAGTTGTTCCGCCGAGCCTTTGGAGTGTCCAGCCGCTGATATGAGTGCCCCCCGCCTCCTCCTGTATCTCGGGCCCATTATCATCGACGGGCCCCATTCTTTTTTTCCCCTTCTGGGAGAGTTTAATAGGAATTGTTGCGGGCATTGTTGTTTATTAATTGCTGCATTTTAACCTAAATTCTTTAAAGTCTATTATGTAATTTTAATTTTATGTTGTTCACCGCCCAGAGCCCTTCGGGGGTTGGGCGGTCTATAAGACTGAAAATAAATAAATAAATAAATAAATAAATAAATAAATAAATAAATGAATGAATGAATGAATGAATGAATGAATGAATGAATGAATGAATGAATGAAGTTGTCAAAGGACTGTACCCTCATCCCAATGGTGGGTATCTATTGTGAGATGCAACTCTCCCACAGACATGTCCGCCATACAGAAAGGCAATTCAGGTGGAAGGAACTCTTTATTTATAAAGCATTTCCATTTGGTTCTGGAATTCTCAAGAAAACTTTGTGTTTTGTGCCAACTCTGGAAATAATTATGTCCACTTTAGACAGGTTCAGCTCACATTTCAGAGTGGGGGGGAACTCTGTCCTATCCTCGAGTTGCTCATCCTTCACTTCAGGCTTCTTGCTTCTTACTTACATCTGAAGTGACACATAGGATGTTTATTCAGAAGCTTAATAATATGTGTGGGCTGTGTGGACTCTGGCTGGGTCTGACATATGCTTCAGCGGCTCTGTTAAGGTCCATCATCTGTCCAGCTAACTATTTAACTCACAGTTAGCATTCTGTCATGCAACAGTTTTGGCCTGCTGGGGCAACGTTCTGATCCATTTGGATGCTCGGTGCAAAATGAACAGGTATGCGATTGTCCCTTCCTTTTGAACCACAGTTCATCCACCTACTAGCAACAACAGTGCTGAACTATTATTATTATTATTATTATTATTATTATTATTATTATTATTATTATTATTATTATTATTATTATTATTATTATTATTATTATTATTATTATTATTATTATTATTATTATTATTATTATTATTATTATTATTATTATTATTATTAATTCAATTATTATTATTACTAATTCAATAAACTGCCCTACCCCCAAAGGGCTCAGGGCGGTGTACAATAGCAAATGACAAGACAATAAAACAAATCGAATAACCCCAATTAAAAACAATACGAAAACTTAAAACTATAGCAGCAGTAACCTACAAAAAATGAATAATAATAATAATATAAATGAATAATAATTGGGTGTGTGTGTGTGTGTGTGTGTGTGAAATGATGTGTGTGTGCGTGTGCTTGCATTGGTTGCCCTTCCCTTCCCTCTCAGCATCTTTGGGGTAGAGGAGTAGGGGAATAGTGGGATCATGTCTGCCAGATTATCGGCCTAAGCTTCTGTTTTCCTCTCTGTTACAGATATTAAGCCTGGGGTGTTGTCATAAGAATCCACGGACTCTGGGTGTTCATTTTGCGGCTTGGGCCTTGAGGGACAAGAATAAGAGGAAGGGTTGTTTTAAAAACCATTCTATTCTCTCCCTTTGAGGAGTCTCAAGCAGCTTCAAATCACCTTCCCTTTTTACAAGCCATCCTGGAAGATTGTGTGGTGAGGCCTGGGAAAGTTCAGACAGCACTGCGATGAGTCCAAGGTCACCCAGAATGCTTCATGGGTTGGAGCGGGGAAACAAATCTGATTCTCCAGATTAGATTCTGCCACTCATGTGGAGGAGTGGGAAATCATACCTGGTTCTTCATGGCTCTCAACCACTGTCCCATGCTGGGGTTTTCCATGCCTGCCTAGTCATGGGCTGTGAGAGTTCTGAGAGAACTGTGGCCAGCCCAAGGACACCCAGCATGCTTCATGTACAGCAGGGGTCCTCAAACTATGGCCCTCCAGATGTTCATGAACTACAATTCCCATCAGCCCTGCCACTTGGCCACACTGGCAGGGGCTGATGGGAACTGTAGTCCATGAACATCTGGAGGGCCATAGTTTGAAGACCCCTGATGAACAGGAACAGGGAAACAGACCTGGTTCCACCTCTCTTAACCATGATGCCGTGCTGGGTCTCACTGAGCTCATCCCTTGTCAGGAGCAGAAGTTGTACTACGTGCGTTGTTGTTTTTCCTTTTATGTGAATTATATTTTTTGTGTTTCTTTGTAAGCCATTTTAAGTTCCCGGTACAAGGGAAAGTGTGATAAAAAGACTTAAATATACAAATAAATGCACGTAGAACTCGAAATAAAAAGAACTGTTGAGAGCCGGGCGTGGGGAATCGTCATCTCTATTTGTCTCTGTGCCTGGCTACCTTCCAGTCTGGTTTGCCAACACTTTGCCATGGCTCTCCACTCCTGCATCTGTTCACCCAACGCATCTGACAAGGAATCAATTTACAAATGAGGTGGTTTCTCAGTCCTGCTGGGATGGGAGGTGGTGGGCTGGGAAGACCTGCGTGATTTGTCACTCTAGTATTCCATCTTTGTCTATTTTCCCTCCCTGCATGACTCTGGAAACTGAAAGTGTTCATGTTCATTGCTGTTAATGGGATTTGTGCATTCTTGTATCACAACCTGGGAACTGTAATGCAGTCCAGTCAGTTCTGAGCATGTGCCAGCATACCAAACACCACAGAAGGAGGAGTGCCAGATACTGTGCAGCACATGCAAGCTAATAGAGATGATTTTCAGTGATGCAGATGATTTTTAGCTATTTTCTGGCAAGAAGAAGAAGAAGAAGAAGAAGAAGAAGAAGAAGAAGAAGAAGAAGAAGAAGAAGAAGAAGAGGAGGAGGAGGAGGAGGAGGAGGAGGAGGAGGAGGAGGAGGACGACGCCGACGCCGACGCCGACGACTTTGGATTTATATCCCCCTTACAACTCGAAACACAAAGAAGTGTTACTGGCACTAAAAGTACCTAATGAAATAACATCAAATAATCTGCTAAACGAACAAGGGAGAGGGCAGCTTCCTTCTGCTGCAAACTCTCACATTGCTTAAAGCAAAAGTGGTGTGATCCAAGCAAACCTTAGCACCAAAAGTGCTCACAATCGAAAGTCGTTTGCCCACTTACCTTCTGCTGCGCGCTACTCTCCCCAAATAGCGCGGGGTCCCGTGGCACTCCCCACTACAGGGGCGGCGACAACGCAGTCGCCGCGACACTGCCGCTCTTGCGCCCCCTCAGAGCACGTCATTCCTGGCGCTCCTCAAAACGGCGCCTTTTCATGACCCTGCGCAGAGTGTGGGGTCGTGGGGAAGCCCGGGAGCATGGCAGAAATGACGTGTGCTGAGAGTAGAGCGAAGCAAAGGGGGGGGCGAGGTAAGTGGGGAAACGACCTAAATTAGGGATTCCCATAGTGGGCAGTACTGCCCCCTTTTGGGGCAGTGGAAACATCAAGGGGACTGGTGACACATTTTGGAGCAGTAGGGGAGTGATAAGAAATTTGGGGACAGCACAGGGATTCCTGAGCTAGATATATGCACATAAAGCCTTTCTAAGAATGGTCCTGTGTTTCCATCTTGGTGACTGGTGAGTTTTAAAGGAAAGCAACAACAAGGAACAGTATCATTGTAAACAAGGGAAAAAATGAAAAGAAAGGAACCTAACACACATTGGCATAAAAGAAAAAAACCACCAAATGTGAGGTGCAACATTATGTGCATATATTAAGGTGATAAAGTGACCCTAGAATCATACATAACAAGACATAATAGCAAACAAGATATACAAACAAACACAAAGTCCACAAGAAGCAGGAAAAACCCGCTACACAGAGAGGCTTTTATGCGTTCACCAATGTAGAGCAAGACTTCTATAGTACTGTAGCCGATTGTCAAGATCTATTATATTATATATGGATATTCTTTTTTGTCTGTCTTTTATGCTATGCCAATAAAGGTTGACTGGACTTGGAGAAAGGCTTTTGAGGAATTTAGCCTCGGAGGAATCCATTCAGCTGTGTTTAACAACAAGGCTTTTCCAATCAGGTTGGTGATACACACAGGTCTTGACTGCTACTTACAAAAGTCTACACAGCAGGGTTTTTTTCCCTGCTTTGTGTAGACATTGTGTTCATTTGTATATCTTGTGTGTTGCTATGTTTGGTGATGTATGATTCTATGATCACTTTATCACCTTAGTATATGCACATAATATTGCACCACACATTTGATTGGTTTTTCAATTATGCCTAGGAGTGGATGGAAGGAAGCTAAGGAAATGATTTTTTTTGCAACAGCGGTTTCCTCACTGTGTAACCCTAGGGGGGGGGGGCAGTAAACCAAGGCAAAGAGCCCCATCACTGCTACTTTGCAAGGGAAGATTTTGTTAAAAGAAAAGGAGCAGCTCTCTCAGCTTCGTCCCTCTGTGTTTGGGGTGGTGAGGGCAAGGCAAAAAGCCATCAAAGACATCATTTGGCCTTTCCCCACTTACCTTAAGCCCCGCGCTACTCTCCTCAAGTAGTGCGGGGTCCCGGGGCACTCCCCACGACAGGGGCGGCGACAGCGCAGCCGCCCTGACGCTGCCGCTGTCGCGCCCCCTCAGCGCGCGGCATCCCTGGCGCTCTTGCAAACAGTGCCTTTTGATGACCCCGCGCAGAGCGCGGGGTCGTGGGGACGTCCGGGCGCTCGCCAGGGATGCCGCGCGCTGAGAGCAGTGCACGACATAGGGGGGATCGGGGTGAGTGGGGAAACGCCCTTTATCAATTTCTGCGCCTCATTTAATGGTCCTCTCAAAAAGCCCTTCCTGACCTCTACCTTACACTGTGGGACAAAGTCAAGATGTACTTTGGCCACTAACCTGGATAGCTTTAAAAAGGCCTAGGACAGATATATGGAGGAGAAGTCGATCTATAGCTACCAATCTTGATCCTCCTTGAACTCAGATTGCAAATGTCTTAGCAGACCAGGTGCTCAGGAGCAGCAGCAGCAGAAGGCCATTGCTTTCACCTCCTGTACGTGAGCTCCCAAAGGCACCTGGTGGGCCACTGCGAGTAGCAGAGCGCTGGACTAGATGGACTCTGGTCTGATCCAGCAGGCTAGTTCTTATGTTCTTACTTTGTTGGCTAGTAAAATATAGTAACGTGGGGCTATAGTGCGATCACCCAGCTTCTTTCCAAGCAGATACAATTACTGAATGTGGGGATCTAAGACTTGCAGCCTAACTTTGAGAAGCCGGCAAGAAATAAATCATTTAATTTATTGCATTCCAAATTCCTTCGAAAACTAATGGGGCTCCCTAGATGTGTGCCTTATGCTGCGTTGTGCATTGAGATGGCCCAAACAACTCTAGAAACCTTGGCATGGATAAGGTGCCATAAAATATTGGCTGCATATACATTTTCTAGTGGGATCCAATAGCTATATTCCCTCTCTGTTATCAGATCACTTTATTTCAGAATGGTATACTTTGATCTTTAGAAAGGTTGAAGCTATTGGTTTCCCCTTGGAATCACTCCTTATGCTCACAAGTTAATGACGTCATAGAAACTCAGAAGCATAACGAAGACCAGACACCAACACTGGTCCATTTCATACAGCTGAAATTAGACATGCAGAGGATACAAAAAAAAAGGCATCTTGGGAAGGCATTCCACACAGCCATTTTCCCATGATGTCCTTAGGACACCTTATTCAAATTGCACCTTTTCCCCTAAGACGTCTCCTGTCTGGTTGTGCGGAATCAGAGCTCAGGAGGCATCTTATGTTTCCCACCCAACCATTTCGCTCTCTGGTCAGTTTCACCCTCAGCTTGTGCTCAACATTTTGTGTGCAGCTAAAGGGATTCTCCCTGCCACCATTTGCTGAAGGTTGCCCCAGAATATTAGCTCTGCAGGCTCTGATCCTGGGCACCTTTTCAGCCTCAAAAGCACATAATTGTATTCTACTGATCCTGCCAATTCTGGCGATATATTGTTTTACTTTTTAAAAAAATTAAGGAGCTATCTTCAAAACTTTGCAGACACACGGAAGAGAATTCTTAGCTGCTCATAGGACAGGTCTGCCCCCCATTGAAAAGCATTGAGTTGACTTGCCCTACGCCAGTGGTGGCGAACCTTTGGCACTTCAGATGTTATGGACTACAATTCCCATCAGCCCCTGCCAGCATGGCCAATTGACCATGCTGGCAGGGTCTGATGGGGATTGTAGTCCATAACATCAGGATTTCCAAAGGTTCGCCACTAATGCCCTACGCAGACTGACTTGGTTTGTTCTTATTGCACACAAAAAACCCTAAGTTGTTCCATGGAAGGCAGTCTTTAGACTTATATGGCAATGCCCTGAAATACTGCCCCTCTCTGACACGATCCAAGCTGATGATGATCTCTTGGGAGTTCAGAAACTTGCTGTGTTGTTTTTGGAATAGTCTAAGACCAACACAACTACTTGAAAACCTTTCTTCATGTCTGGATACACAATTTCTTAGTTAGAGGGATGATGTGTTCTTCCTCTGGAGTGTTAAAGTGTCATGTATTAGAACTGGAAGTGGGGGCATCTCTGCAAGCCATCTTATCTGACATTTGTCGTGTTACTTTCAAGACTACAAAAGACTTTAAAGACTACAAAATGCCCTGAAAAGCAATATATTATTTGACAAACATAAAAGGAAATATATATTACCAGCTTGTAGTCTTTCTCACAACACTTTTTAAAAACATCTACTTGATTACGATAGTTTTTGCAGGCAGAAGTATTTGGAATTGCAGTTTACACAGTTATTGACTTTAGAACAGAAAAAAAGGATAATTCTGCAAAGACGGTGAAGTGATAATCCGTTTTTGTTTAAAAACAGACACTTTCTTCCTTTCTTTACTCGTGATGACAAGAGAAGAAGAAGAAGAAGAAGAAGAAGAAGAAGAAGAAGAAGAAGAAGAAGAAGAAGAAGAAGAAGAAGAAGAAGAAGAAGAAGAAGAAGAAGACGACGACGAAGAAGAAGAGGAGGAGGAGGAGGAGTTTGGATTTATATCCCCCCTTTCTCTCCTGCAGGAGACTCAAAGGGGCTTACAATCTCCTTGCCCTTCCCCCCTCGCAACAAACACCCTGTGAGGAAGGTGGGGCTGAGTGAGCTCCGAGAAGCTGTGACTAGCCCAAGGTCACCCAGCTGGCGTGTGTGGGAGTGTACAGGCTAATCTCAATTCCCCAGATAAACCTCCACAGCTCAGGTGGCAGAGCGGAGAATCAAACCCGGTTCCTCCCGATTAGATACACGAGCTCTTAACCTCCTACGCCACTGCTGCTCCCTGCTTTACAAGAGCCTTGTAAATGCATGCTGATTCTGCCCCCCTCCCATATTTTGCCCCATGACCACTCACTTGGGTTGCAGTGTGTCCAATGGGAATCCCTGCTACCAATTTATTGCCATAAAAGTGTCTGTTCTTCCTCTGAGCATGAAATGAGGCTTGGACACAGAGATTACAGAGGAGTGTCTTGTCTGGGGAAAACCTGGAAGTGATGTATGGTACTTCTAGGAATTGCCTGAAACTTTATGGTTTTACCATAGCATTGTTGCCAATTCCTAGAGCTATCCAGGCAGGCCAATCCAGTACCCCACTGCCTCCAGAACACTTTCTGGCAATACGGGGAGGGCAACCCCCCAACCCACCCTGCTGATAGAAAGCCCTCTATAAAGTTTAATGGACTCATGCCATCCCAATGGGTGACACAAGTCTACAGCTTGGGCCATTGGTCGCAAATCTGGGGTGGGCCCAGTGGTGGGATCCAAAAATTTTAGTAACAGGTTCCCATGGTGGTGGGATTCAAACTGTGGCGTAGCGCCAATGTGGATGGGTGGGGCACAAAGGGGGCATGGCTGGGCATTCCGGGGGCGGGGCATTGCTGGGTGGGGCTGTGGCAAGGACGCAGCCACTGCGCCGGTCCTTGGGCGGGAAATGAATGCACGCAGGCCCAAACTGTCACGCACGCTGGTGCACCTCCTGCTAGACTGCTTCAAGTTCTGCGTGCTACGGCTGAGAGGAGGGGCGTAACTAAGGGAAAAATCACGTGGCAAAATCACCCATTAGTAACCCCCTCTTGGCACACACAACTAATTAATAACCTACTTTTGGGAACCTGTGAGAACCTGCTGGATCCCACCTCTGGGTGGGCCCCCTTTGGTGTATTTGCCCTCCAGTGGGGTAACTGCCTGAGGGTGGTCAAATCCACTGTCGTAGGCCCATGCTGGGCCATGAGTCACTTTTGGGTTTTGGCCATGAGTTATGTAGAAAAGCAGCCAATGCTGCCACTTTTCTTCTCCTGCTTGAAACATCTCCCCTCCTCCACACAGGTCTCTGCTCTAATCTTTCCTGTCTGTTGCCGTGCTCAGCCTGGCAATCCTATAACCTTGACTTGCTCAAAATCCCCACATTTCATTCAGCTTCTCCTTCCATTTTAAGCACAGCTTTGTTAATTATCATGGCTACCTTCTCCTTTGTGTTTCTCTTTCACCTCTCCGGCACTGTGCTTCCCATTGCAATTGCAAGATGACTGCATTGTTCTCTTGTACAGTGTAATGAATTTTCTGGGGGCGTTTGAGCTCTGGCAGGCCTGCTGTGCTTTGGCAGTCCTGTAAGTAACAGGCACATGGTGCATCAGCTAATTTGCAGAAGACAGATGTCTGTGGGCCACCATCAAACTGGCATGCGAGCCCACAGAAAGCTGTCCTTTGCTGTATATTCCTTCATCTATCGTCTCCTGGTGGGCAAAAAATGTGAAAGACAATTAAGAAACCTACATGCTTAAAGAGTTAAAAAGGAGGAACTAATGAAGCAAAGGGTATCCCTTCCATATGTGAATAGTGTTGCCCTTCATAAAATTAAAATTCATTGTAACCAATCATGTGTGAAGCTCACTTACATCTGTTAACTTCTTAAATTCCATTTGGAGTTTTCAAGCCTAAATGAGATCTAAGATCTAAACACAGCCTTTTATTCTTAGACATGTAACCCTTGTTATCCCAGTTAGTTGAGTCTTTGCCATAGATAGTTCAAAAGAACATTCTGTTTTCTTATATGCCCTGTTTTGTACTAAAGATATCAGCTTTGCCATTGTTGAATATTCCGTTCATTTGTTCATTCATTCTTTAAGATTTGGGTCATGAACTGCTTTGCATATTGCTGCAAATACAACCCTGGCAGCTATCATCATATATGCATTGTATCATGTATCATAATCCCATATGTGTGTGTATATGTATGCATACATACATACACAAACGCACATGCACACATATATACATATACATACATATACATATCATATACATACACATACACACACACATATATGCACGTATATATGTATATTTATATATATGCTTATGTATATGTGTGTGTATACATACATACACACACACACACTAGCAGGGCACCCATGCTTTGCTACGCATACTTCATCACAGGCTCTCTATGATTTTCGGGGTGACATTCAACATACTTCTTTACAGCCTGTTTGTGAACTTTGGGGTGACATGCAGCATATTTCCTCATAGCCTATCTGTGGACTGATGGGTTTGTTTTCGCATATTTTGCAGCAGCTTCCTGTAGTTGTCTTTTTTTAATGCAATGTGTTATTGCTGTTTGCTGTTGACAAATTGCTGTTGACAAATTGTTGTTTGTCAAACTGAAACTAATTAATATTCCAAGAAAAGTACTAAACTCAGTAAACTGAATAACCACAGCAAACATTTCAAGGTATTACCAGCGAGCTGTTGGTCAGTTCAAACTTTCTTTTCATTTTAGAATTAAGACTGTTTACACTTTTGTTGCCTGGATTATTTGAGAAATAGTTATGCCAATTGAACCTCTGGAGGAAGAATCACCCTAGCTCTGCAATTTTTTTTTAAAAAAGGTTTGTCCATAACATTTTTTAAATTAACTTTTTAAAAGTTGCTTTTTGTTATGTTGCACATTTGTACCTTCCAGCAAAGATAGTAGTTCCAGTGTTGGAAAGGATTGTAATTGAGATCTGGTCAGTTATTTGTAGACTTCAAGTTTTTTCTTTCTTTCTTAGCTTTCAGGCAAGAGGAAAGATACCCACTTTCTAGCCTGTCAGAGGCTTTGCAGGCATCCAGAATGATTAGCCCACCTTTTAATTGGCGAGGTTCTGCATGTTTCAAGTAAAATTGAAGAGCCAAGAAAACATGCTCCCCCCTGTATTTTTCTCTCCCATTTGAACTGTGCCACTTGCCACACTACCTGTATTGCTTAATAAACCCTGCTCAAAGGAGAGCCATGATGCTCACCTTAATAAGCAAGAAAAGGCTAAAAGATTGTGCCCATGTAACGATGGCTCAGTTGAATCTCTGGCCCACCAACTACTACACTGTCTCAGATTCAAGGAAATCAGATCCAAGAATCTTACTCCTTTACATTTATCCAATTTCCCCAATTTAATTAGATTACACTACTTGTTGGACAACCCTGATCCTTCTCTCTGTATGATAGTGGCAGACTTTCTCCTGGAAATTACTAAACCCCAGTAGATTTCCTTCGACCTAACATTTATTTCTTGTATTGTATATGCTTTTTAATCCATTTTTAATCATTGTTGTACTGTTGTCTATGCCAATAAAGGCTTGCTAATTAAAAAAAAGAGGTTTGTATTAGTTGTTACAGCTTTAAGGTCGGAAAAACTGCTGTCTGGTCAGAACTTATATATGGGCAGCTACCAGAATTTATTTAGTAGTGTCTTCAGTTCATGGATCTTATTTAACCGTCAGTTTCTCCAAAACATTCTGCAGTAACACTATCCAATCCTGGTGTCTTATCCAATAGCAGCCTCCTTCCACATTTTTGTAATAGATTCGTCTAAAGATTAGTGTCCTCATATGGGCATACAAGGAATATTTGTTTGCTTGTTTGTTTATTGGATTCACAAAGGAAGGGCCATTTTCTCCTGCCTGGGGAATCTCAAGTATGCAGATCAGCGGAGGCTTGATAAATTCTTGCAGTGTGTCATCGCTACAAGTGGTTAATGAGCCATCTTACTTCATCACATTGAAACATCTCCCTTTGCCTCCCCACCCTTTGTGAGCTCTAGCTGCCAAAATGTTCCTACACATTCCCCCCAGGTCAAATATTGTGCTCCATAAACAATATATTCCTTTTCAATACCTGAGGCCTCCAGCTGTTACCTAGTCTTTTTTTGTCTAATTCATATTGGTGAGCTTTGATCTGATGTGGCATTTTCAGAGAGTCTAACTTGGCTCCATGTTCAGTGCTAAGGGGTGCTACACTAATACGTCCCCCGGTGTAGGCTTTGCATTGATGCTAATTGTATGTGTATGATATATATTTTTAAAAAGGGGAGAAAAAAGATTATCTAATTCTTGCTCAATTTTAGCTTTACTTGCACTTTTTTTTGTCTCTTCAGCTTGCCCCTGCTCTCTCTCAGGCTCTGTCCCACATTTTGTGATTGGGGTGCAGCAATAACACTTGTTTAGACCAAGTTACCTCAAGGAAGATTTATTTTGTTTTGTTTTGTTTTAAACTCTACCGAAACAATCTCTCCACAGAGCTCCGCCATCACTCACAAGCAGTGTATTTGGAGATATCCATACACAGACATTCTTTGGCATAGGACAAGAAAAATGAGGGCATAAAATTCCTTTTTTTTTTCAAATTTGCAGTCACAACTCCTTTTCCTACACAGAAACCCAAGTTTAGCAGAGTGTCCAAACTGAGAGCAAGCCTAAGGCAAAACAGTCTGTTTGATTAGATTTCTGAGTTACTCCAGGCAATAATCTGGAAGCCTCATTAACTATGGACATGATCTTGATTACCACACCTCACTGAACTACTTTGACACAATAGACACTGAGAATCTCCTTGGTAAATGGCTCTGCAACAAATGGTTGCTTCCTTGCATTTCCCCAATCCCTAGATATGCATTTCCCAAATCTCTAGATATCTCCCTAACATCAAGATCCCATCCTGAATCAATCAAGCCTCATCCAAATCTGAATACTGAAGGTAGAGACTGTAAGAAGTTACTCTGCATAAAGCCATTCTGTGCTTCCTGATTTAATCTAAGAGCAATTGACCCCCATTGTCCCGGGTACTTAGAACAATAGAAGAGCTGCTAATTAGCTCAGCCAGCAAGCCCAGCATGGGAAATTCCAGAGAATTTAGAAAAATGAAAACTTAAACTTACTTGTTCCCGCCCCTACCTGGGCAAAAGGGTATAAAAGTACTGTGCACCCCAACTCCAGTGCTCAATACTGGCCTGTACCTTTCTTGGTCTGGTTGGGTTGAGACACGATATCATCCTTCACCTGGATTCAGATGCTGGTCATTTGAATTCTTGCCTTCTACAAGATCTTCTTCAGCTGAATTTAGGTAACGTATAGTCCCTGCTTCCCCAACTCCCTGCGCTATCCTCCCACCTATCTTCTCCTCCCTGATTATATCCTAGGAACTGTGTGTATGTGCCTTGACTTCTTACTGTGTGATTGTTTGCAACCAAAATTTATATAAAAATATTTAAACTGCAATTTGGTCTTTTGTGAATTCTCTGCAGATACGTTTAAAGCCATTTCTGGTATACATAGTCTTTAAAAGATCCCTACCCAGCCTGCCTTTCGCATTGCTAAGCCAAGTTATTTTCCCCATTGCTACTTAAATAGTTGTGTGCTGTTACACTCTTAGCAGCTGGTGGAGATTCCTTAAAAATAAGTTCACAACCTGTGAAAGCTGGGTAACAGATTGGAGGCATGCGAACGAGAAAACAGGAGAGTGGGTTACTTTATCCCAACAGCAAGGTGCTCTACCTGTGCTGTGCGGAAGGGGCCTGAGGCATTCCTCAGAACCTGCAGAGCTTTTGCAGTAGCTGAATGCAGCAGGAGTGCCACAGTCTTCAGCCCAGCACCTTGACAGGCATATGACCAGGCAGTTGCGGCCTTCTTAGTCTACTGTCTGCAGCCCTGGCAATCCAACAGGTGTAGGAGCCAGCTGATATGGCCTTTTCACATGTCATCACACTAATGTGGTGCCACAGCCTTTAGTGGGGATAACTAGCTTTGCATGTTTATTCATCTGTAAGATTCTCACACGGACATTCAATTAAAAATACTAGTGACATATTTTTTTTCCAGTTTGGCTATTCCAGAGTTTGGGCTTTATAATGCTGTGTTCTCCAGATGGTCAGTTCTCTGGCACCTGGAAATCAATTGTAATCCCAGGAGATCTCCAGATATCACCTGGAGGTTGGCAACCCTATCTAAGGGCCAAGCGGCACAATATGATGACTAATAGGTTAGATCTATATTATATATGTGCCCTGCCAAAAAGGGGGCTAATTTCAGCTCAGGAAAATGATGTGGGATGGGGAATTGTAGACCTTTTCACCCTCACACCTCAGTCCCCTGAATTAGGCCCCTGCAGACGTCTAAAATGCCATTCTTTGCAGCTGCTATTTGGCTTTGCATAAATCCCCAATCAGTTTATGTATTATATGCTTGGTTCTCAGAGTGTAGCAGAAAAATCCTCCGGGAAAACAGGCAACGAGAAGGGCATGTGTTATTCTTCGTATCCCCTTGACTGTAGCTCATAGAATTCTATAAGCTTGCCTTGTTTTGTTTGCTAATTCTCCTGTTTTCTTGCTTTTAAGCTTTCTTGAGTATCTATAAGGAATTGCCCTGAGACCACACAGTGGTCCATTCCACACAGCACAAAAAAAGACATCTGTGGAAACATCTTAAAAAGAGGCAGCTTCTGTTGTGCTTTCCAGACGTCAGTGACATCAGAGGGAAAAAGAGGCTGTTTCCCACCAGACTATGGGCCTTTCCCCACTTAAGAACATAAGAACATAAGAACAAGCCAGCTGGATCAGACCAAAGTCCATCTAGTCCAGCTCTGTGCTACTCGCAGTGGCCCACCAGGTGCCTTTGGGAGCTCACATGTAGGATGTGAAAGCAATGGACTTCTGTGGCTGTTGCTCCCGAGCACCTGGTCTGTTAAGGCATTTGCAATCTCAGATCAAGGAGGATCAAGATTGGTAGCCATAAATCGACTTCTCCTCCATAAATCTATCCAAGCCCCTTTTAAAGCTATCCAGGTTAGTAGCCATCACCACCTCCAGTGGCAGCATATTCCAAACACCAATCATACGTTATGTGAAGAAGTGTTTCCTTTTATTAGTCCTAATTCTTCCCCCCAGCATTTTCAATGGATGCCCCCTGGTTCTAGTATTGTGAGAAAGAGAGAAAAATTTATCTCTGTCAACATTTTCTACCCCATGCATAATTTTGTAGACTTCAATCATATCCCCCCTCAGCCGCCTCCTCTCCAAACTAAAGAGTCCCAAATGCTGCAGCCTCTCCTCATAGGGAAGGTGCTCCAGTCCCTCAATCATCCTTGTTGCCCTTCTCTGCACTTTTTATATCTCCTCAATATCCTTTTTGAGATGCGGTGACCAGAACTGGACACAGTACTCCAAGTGCGGTCGCACCACTGCTTTATATAAGGGCATGACAATCTTTGCAGTTTTATTATCAATTCCTTTTCTAATGATCCCCGGCATAGAGTTTGCCTTTTTTACAGCTGCCATGCATTGAGTTGACATTCCCATGGAACCCTCAATGCCATGCATTGAGTTGACATTCCCATGGAACCCTAAGACGCCTAAATCCCTTTCCTGGTCTGTGACTGATAGCACTGACCCCTGTAGCGTGTATGTGAAGTTTGGATTTTTTGCCCCTATGTGCATCACTTTACATTTTGCTACATTGAACTGCATTTGTCATTTCTGAGCACTTACCTTCTGCTGCGCGCTACTCTCCCCAAATAGTGCGGGGTCCCGCAGCACTCCCCACTACAGGGGCAGCGACAATGCAGCCTCCCCGAAGCTGCCACTCTCGCACCCCCTCCGCGCCCGTCATTCCTGGCGCTCTTCAAAACGGCACCTTTTGATGACCGTCGTGGGGAAGCCCATGCGCGTGCCAGAAATGACGCGCGCTGAGAGTAGCGCGCAGCAAAGGGAAAATGACCAAAGTGGGGAAGCGGCCTATTTTGCTCTCTGGTCAGTTTCCCCCTCAGCTTTGTGCTCAACATTTTGTGTGCAGCTGAAGGAATTCTCCCTGACTTGATTTACTGAAGGTTGCCCCAGGACGTTTGCTCTGGAGGCTCCAATCTTGGGTCCCTTTTCAGCCTCAAAAGTACACAGTTGTACTTGGCTGGTTTTGGTGATTCTGACAATATATAGTTTTCTTTTATTTTCAATGAGCTATCTCCGTAGCTATCTTGACACAAATATGAGAATTCAGCCACTCAGCAGACTGGTCTACCTTCCATTGAGAAGCATTAGGCTAACCTAGGCCCTTTCCGCACATGCAAAATAATGCATTTTCAAACCACTTTCACAACTGTTTGCAAGTGGATTTTGCCATTCCGCACAGCTTTAAAGAGCACTGAAAGCAGTTTGAAAGTGCATTATTCTGCACGTGCGGAATGAGCCCTACTCTTTGCAGACCAGCTTATTTTTTTTCTTACTGCACCTCCCTCCCCTTGTAAATCAACCAGCAATGACTCAAGTTGGCCTCTTAAAGAGAGTGGAGATCTCTACAAGCCCACCACCCCCAATTGCAAAGCTTGTTACTGGCTTTGCGATTGCAGAGGGAAGCTGTGATTCAGCTGTGTGGAGCTTAATATTCAGGTTTGGTTTTAAAAAAACCCCCCAAATTATCCAAAAAGGTGAGAAAAAAGCTGCTGGTTTTTTTTCAGTTTTACTGATAATTTGTTTAGGTTTTTTTCCAGTTTTACTGATAATTTTCAGGCTGTTTAATGCCGAACCTGAAATTTTCCAAACAGCAACTACAAATATTGCTCACTTCAAGTTTTGTCAAGATTAAATGCAGAACTGTCATAGCCTATTCTGGTTATTTGATGGCTAAACTATGCCCAATGGGAAGCTATGTGCAGCGGTGGGATCCAAAAAATTTAGTAACAGGTTCCTATGGTGGTGGGATTCAAACTGTGGCGTAGCGCCAATGGGGCTGGGCAGGGCACGACGGGGGTGTGGCCAGGCATTCTGGGGGTGGGGCATTCCTGGGCGAGGCTGTGGCAAGGACACAGCTGCTGCATCGGTCCTTGGGCGGGAAACGAATGCATGCAGGCGCAGGCTGCCACGCACGCTGGTGCACCTCCTGCTAGACTGCTTCAAGTTCTGCGTGCTATGGCTGAGAGGAGGGGCGTAACTAAGGCAAAAATCATGTGGCAAAATCACCAATTAGTAACCCCCTCTCGGCACACACAAATAATTAGTAACCTACTCTCGGGAACCTGTGAGAACCTGCTGGATCCCACCTCTGGCTATGTGACTTATGGCTTAGAAAGCAGCCCCTTATGGCTTAGAAAGCAGCCACAGGAAGCTGAAATCAAAAGCAGAGGATTTATAGCAAAGGCATTCTTACTTTTTGTCTATGTAGAATCATCCCTTCGAATGGCTTTCCTTCCCATGAAGGAAAGGAATACAGACCTTGGTTCTAGGAAGATCCTTTTCCTTGCGAGCAAGCAAAGGTGGTTGTGAATGGGCAACCTCTTAAAAACGAGCCACCTTCCGTCCCGGATACGATTAGCTGACGGAGCTTTAAAACACTGCATAATCTGACGCGCTCCTCATTTCTAACGCTTGCTCTATACAAATGTATATTGCTTGTATTTGGCCTGTTAAAACCTAATTTACAGTTTCTGCCCCAAGAGGATAAGAAGTTATGCCTATATGCTCCACTGTGTGTCCCTAAGAAACAATTCTCTTCGTAACTGTGATTTTTTTTCCCATGGCAAATTGGTTCTGTGATAGGAAAAATAAACACATTTGTTTTCATGAACTGCTGTGGGAAAAGAAATGTTGTCGGGGGTTTTTTTCTTCCCTTCCCCTCCTAGTAAAGGAATGTATAGTAATAAAATGTGTGCCTGTATTCAAAGTTACAGGGGGAGGGGGTACTTTGCACATGCAAGCTGCTGGAGATTTAACTTTCTTTAACTGCAATGATTACTTTTAATTACACAGAATAAACCTCTTGTGCCATTAACACGTTACATATAACCCTTGTTTTTTTAAAAAAAAATAATCTAGCATAACAAACAGGCCAATAGAAGCTTTTGCACTATAAACCCAATAACTTCAAAGGGGCAAATCTACAGTTTGGGAAGGGGCAGGAAGAAATCTGTCCATTGCCCTGTCATGTTTATCCTTCTGGTCTAGCCGTAAGAACATAAGAACATAAGAACTAGCCTGCTGGATCAGACCAGAGTCCATCTAGTCCAGCACTCTGCTACTTGCAGTGGCCCACCAGGTGCCTTTGGGAGCTCACGTGCAGGAGGTGAAAGCAATGGCCTTCTGCTGCTGCTGCTCCTGAGCACCTGGTCTGCTAAGACATTTGCAATCTGAGATCAAGGAGGATCAAGATTGGTAGCCATAGATCGACTTCATAAATCTGTCCAAGCCCTTTTTTACCCGTAATTCCATGTTCCCTCCCATTAGTTTGAAAATTCTCACGTTCCAGTGGTAGTCATTCCCCCATTCCATCCTTCTTCTGTAGCTTTGTTGTATTGAATGTTCTGTAGAACAGAGAGACAGTGAAAAAATCTCTGTCGAGAAGTGGTTCTGCTGGATTAATGCCACATGTCCTGCTTCATCCCCCTTATGTGGTAGCAAATGTTCCATTCCGCAGCCTCCCGAAAGATCCACTGCCAATTTCTGTGAACTTTGTGAGGACAGGGCATATGATATACATCTGGATATGCAGAAGGCTTCCTAACACACATGAAGCTACATTATGCTGAGTCATGCCCTCAGTCTATCAATGTCGCTATTGTTTGACAGACAGACACTCTAGAGATCCAGGTCATAGTCTTTCACATGACCTACCACTTGATCTTTTAAATCCTCTCCACGGAAAGCAGATGCTGCATCTGTAGCCCTTTCCAACCATGAGCCATGAATATTAAATCCATACTTCCATAACAATAATTGGCATTGATATGTATAGCTCTCTATCCAAAACATGCTGCTAGAAATGGGGAAACCCCCCCACCCCCGAAAAAAGCCTGCATACTGTTCTGTTGCATGACACGGGCCCTTAATAAGAAGAAGAAGAAGAAGAGTTGGATTTATATCCCCCCTTTCTCTCCTGCAGGAGACTCAAAGGGGCTTACAATCTCCTTGCCCTTCCCCCTCCCAACAAATACCCTGTGAGGTAGGTGGGGCTGAGAGAGAGCTCCAAGAAGCTGTGACTAGCCCAAGGTCACCCAGCTGGTGTGTGTGAGAGTGTACAGGCTAATCTGAATTCCCCAGATAAGCCTCCACAGCTCAGGTGGCAGAGCTGGGAATCAAACCTGGTTCCTCCAGATTAGATACACAAGCTCTTAACCTCCTACGCTACTGCTGCTAAGAGAACCTTGTTCCAAAGAATTGTTTCTATCAAAGTCAAATTGTCTGAAGACACCCTTCACCACATTCTACTGAATTTGTTTGTAGTTTTTTTTAATTATTAAATATGTTTATTAAATTTCAAGTTGTATAATGCATTCAGAAAACCATCTAACATCATTTTTTAAAAATTGAATAATAATATATATAAATCATACCCCTTACCAGGGTTTGTCTTATTATAATAATACATATATTCAGACAGTTACAACTTCAACCAATCTTCACTATTCATCAATTTTAACTATAATAACACTTCCTAGCTTCTCAACTCACATAGTTTTTTAACTTAACTAAACATACTATACTCAGTCAGTCAACATACCTTGTAAGAAAACCAAAACAGGTGAGGGAACCAAACTCTTTTGTAAATCTTACATTTGCTGCAGATGGTGAGACCTTTCTTCGCTCAATAATCACACAACAACGACAGGCTGGAAAAGGAATGGGCCGCAGCCCAGTTTATTAAATATACAATAACATAATCAAAACCAGAACTATGTACATAAGAGCTGGGCGGCAAACGGGTCGCACATCACATCCCAATATCCGTCGGGACTGACGGGAAGGGAAGCCCCAGAGGTAGCACTCCGGCTTCACCCTTCCCGCCCATGCTGAGGAGGCGGGCACCGGCTAAGCCCATGGCCGCCTGACAGCCCGGCCTCCTCCCGTGCTTGCTGGGGTGTCGGGCACCGGCTGAGCCCATGGCCGCCTGTCGGCCCGACCCAACCCCACTCCCTGGGGTGTCGGGCAGCGGCCCGGCCTGCCGGCCTGCCAGCCTGCCCGCCCCACCCCCGGCCCTTCCACAGGGCACAAGCCTGGGAGACCCAGCCGGAAGGCTCGTTTTCCCCCCAGATGTGCGAACCCGTTGCAAACCCGCCAGGACTGCGACAGTAAAGGACCACAACCCCCAACCCCTAAACCACAGGGAGGGCAGGTGGGCCACGCCTTGCTGGGTCTCGCCGCTGGGAAGGGCGTGGACTGGGAGAGGCGTTCTTATATACCCTGGCTCCTCCCGCCTTTTCGGCTGGGAGCCAATCATTGCACCCGGTTCTGCAGCATGCCGCCAAAACCATGCATGCCCATATTTCGCTCCATTGCTCACCCCGGCAGCAATGGCTGCCCCCGGTTATTCGGGTGCATCTAATTAATCTTACAATACATGAAATGTTGTCTCAAAAAACTCTTTCAATAATATCCAATCTTCTTGTGTGTGTAACTTGCAAAGTCCCAGTTAGCAGATCTAAATCCATATATGTCCATAATTTGATATACCAGTCCGTTATAGAAGGTATCTGGGGTGTCTTCCAGTGTTTTGCTAACTCGATGAGAGCCGAGGACGCTATGTAGGTTAACAATTTAGAATGACAGGTAAGTTTCTTATTTCTATACAACCCCAACAAATAAATTTCTGGAAGCATTTCAAATTTCATTTTTAAAATCAACTGCGTCTTCTTATGGATTTTTGTCCAGAACGCCTGCACCCTTCCGCATGTCCACCATGAGTGGAAGAAAGGACCTAATGCATTACCGCATTTCCAACAAATGGGTAGAAATTTACTATTTATTCTAGATATTTTCAGTGGGGTAATGTACCATCTGTACATCGGCCTTTTGGTTAAGATCAAGTGTAGTATCTGTTCTTATCAGTTTAATTTGTTTTTAGTTCATCATCAAACCAACAGGAGAGGGCCCAGGCCGCCTCGACCCCCGAGGCGGTCCACAGTTGCGGACAAGCCCAGAGAGATTGGAGCGGACAAGCCCAGATAGACAGAGACCAGGACCAGACGGAGGCCAACACCGTGGACGTCCAGACTCACCATCAGTGTGTCCAGGAGCACCGCCGAGAACCCTGGAGGGACCAGCGACCCCACCGTGACTGCCAGAGGGGAACCACCGGGCCCACAGGTGAGACCGCCTAAGTGCCGCCGTCTGCTGCTGCAGAGAGGCCTGCTCCCCCACCATGGACTGTGATCTTGCAGGCCTGGACCATGTGTTCTCTCCTGCTATGAACTAGTTGCTTATGGCCCTTCAGTGTGTGCCATCCCAATGTGGACTATTTGCCTATGGACCTTAAATGTAAACCCCAACAATCGCTGTCTATGGCCCTTCAATGTGTGCCATCCCAATGTGGACTATTTGCCTATGGACCTTAAATGTGCACCCCAGTGACCGGACTCCCAGTGCATGCTGATATATTCCTGCTTTGTATTACCCACTCCTTGATTTATGCTTTGCATTCACCCGCATTTCCGGGAACTGTCTGTATTTGCTCCGTATACATTTCCTTTGATGACGTGTTATAAATATTCTCTAAATAAAGTCAATCTGTTCTTATCAGTTTAATTTGTTTTTAGTTCATCATCTTCACCATACCCAATATTTTGGGCAAACATTGGAAATGAGTTTTAAATTTTGTCAGTGAGCACAAATGTCAGCTATAGTTTCTGTGCTTCTGTCCTAGGTCTCTAGATTTGTTTTTTGGGAAGTGAGATAGATACATCTTCTTTTGAACACATAAGCACACAGTTTTCACATTTTGCTTCCCTTCAATTTCCTGGTAACTTCTTATTTTGAGAGTAAATGTTGACAAACCTACACTGAGTTGCATTTCTTTAATAATAAGTATAGACAGGTAATATTACAGATCAGAACTGCTGATGAAAAGAGTTACAGACTAGATAGATAGATAGATAGATAGATAGATAGATAGATAGATAGATAGATAGATAGATAGATAGATAGATAGATAGATAGATAGATAGATAGATAGATAGATAGATAGATAGATAGATAGATAGATAGATAGATAGATAGATAGATAGATAGATAGATAGATAGATAGATAGATAGATAGATAGATAGATAGCAGAACTTTCATAGAAGGCTCACTCACAGCTAATCAGCACAATGCATTTATTTACAAGTTGCTGCCAGGTTCACAACTTTGATCGGAGTCATGCATTAGCTGCAAGAGTGTAATTTCAAAAGCCGAAGAAACTGATTTTGCTGACAGTGGCTAGCATGGATGGAAGAGCCTAAACAACTCCCATTGGGAATTTATTTGCATAAATTTGAAGCTGCAGGTGTACATGAGGGTATTAAAGAATTCAAAGGAAATAATGAACAAAACAAGCTGGAAAGTCATATTTAAAATGTGAATTATATTGGGAAAGGTTTTGTTTTACAGACAAGAAAAAAGCAGATGCATAACTATCACACAGGAAGTCCCAGATCAAATTTCTATGCAGATCCCTGTTTTAAAAATACACTGGGAGGGATGAATCTCCTACACAGCATACATTTTGATCCAACAAAATAATTTTAGACTTTTTAATCTTTGTTTTTACATATGACCATAGCAGCAAGAATACTATTTGTACAAAAATGGAAAAATTCCAATTATTCCAATCATTGAAGGATGGTGGGTCAAAGTATTAGAATTAGCAGAAATGGCCAAGCTTGCATTATTGCTTGAAGAAAGAAATTTGAATATGTTTTTGGACAATTGGAAACCCATGATACAATATACAGACACAAAAAAACAAAAAAAGAACTTATCACTAGTAGTCAAGTCAAGTATTTATTGTTTGAGCCATTGGCTATAACAATACAGAGATACATGCAGTTAAAACATTTAAATTAAAACAATAACTTAGTTTTACATTAAAATATACATTATTTGAATTCGCAATCTCTAAATTAAAATGCCCCATCAAATACTTTCCACGTCAGATGTTTTTGCAGCTTCTTCAGCTAGTCTAAGTTAGCCTCCAGTACTTTGGAACATCAGTTCAAACAACGCTTTAAATACTTTGCTCGTAATTTCCTAGCCGCCAGGGCAAAGAGAGCCATCTTGTAAGAAACATAGGAATCAATATCAGATAGTAAGAAAATCAGTTTCTCATCATCGGACAAAAAAGCTGTCGTAGGTAGTATTGGCTCCAAAAACCTTTTCCTTATTTCTGAATATAAAGGACAGGAGAGTCTATAATGAAAGAGATCCTCAGGCTCTTGTTTTCCACAGATGCAAAAGCGCTGAGCAAATGGTATTCATGTGTATCTTCCACTAAGCACGGCTGAAGGCATTGATTGAAATCTAATAGAAGTATAAGCTAGTAGTGTGCTTTGAGCAGGCAGGGCATGGTCAGGTCCAGCCTCACAGAGCCAAACAGGTGGCAGGCAACAGCATAGTGGGAAGATAGTTTAATGGGCCAAGGCAGGCGGCAGGTGAAAGTGTAGCTAGAAAGCAGTCCAATGGGTTAAGGCAGGTGGCAGGCAAAAATGTAGTCAAGAGTCAGTCCATAGGTCATGGTACAGGAGAACCGCTAAGCAGGCTGGGAATCAACAATATATCAGGCACACAGAGGTGACAGGTAACACACTTGTTGCACCCAGGCAGAACCAAGCTCTAGGCAAGGCTTATATACAGACTCTTGTCCATGGGGCTGGGATTCTGCAAGAAGTTAATCCTCGTCAGATACAGACACTTCTATCTTCCCATATATTGCTGCAATATGAGCTTAAGCACTCCAGATAAAGAGGGATTGCTCACGAAGCTCTGCAGCATGGCCACTGCCGCGCCACGGGAATTGTAGTCCCATATATCCATTAAAGGTTCTCACCACTGCCATAGTTGGTACCTGGCACCGTTAAAGCTAGCCCATAGTACAAGTACCATTTTGTCACCGTTGAAGCGAGCCCAAATAAAATAAAATAAATAAATAAATAATAAATACCCAGAATGATGTTTAAAATGTAAGAAAAGTGGTGGAGTTGTCTAAAGTTTAAAAAAATTCTGGCAACAAATTCACCAAAACCCCAAACGACAAACCAGCACTGCAATGATTCCAGAAAACTACCCGTTGGGTATTTTTTCAAGATAATCCGCCGGTCAATAACACCAATCTGTTTTTATCTGTTTTGTCATGTATGTATCTGTTTTGTCTTGTATGTATATTCATTTGTCTTGTATGTATTTGTCTTGTATGTATATCTATCAAAAGTCAATGTTAAAAATGCAGACGTTACACCCTCGGCTCTTATGATGGTGAAGGGTTATTTTATTTTGTGTTGACCTGAAAGATTCTGGTGATTTCTATGAGAATAAGGATAGCCAGGAAGTGGTAAGATGAAACACCGAACTGCAGAGGCTGGCTAGAATCTCTAACTGAATTTAGGAACACCGACAAGCTTTCTACCTATTTGAAAGACCTACCTTCAAGGAGATTTGATAAAACATGAAATACTTTCGACCAGTACCTGGAAAAAAGAAAAGAGAAAGGAAATTGTCAGAAGAAAGAAAAAGTAAAAATAAGACAATAAGTGCCAATGTGTATAAATAAAATATAACTCACCAGTACTAGTGGTAGTATTATTATTGTTTTGCTGTATCTTGTTTCTTTTATGACATAGAAGCTTTTGTTCTTACGTGAGTTATGATAAACTTGAGAAGGAAATGAACAGCCAAAGTCAACAAATAGTTGATTATATGCTTATATTAGTTTAATTTATACATTTTTATTCCTATATTTTTAAATGAATTTAACAAGGTTTTAAGAGATGAATGTATTTGTAGATTCCACAATGTAGCCCTAAGGTAATATTTTACCACCTTAGAGGACCCATTTCTGCACCAGTATCAATATTGAAATATAAAATAATAGAGTTCAAAAGGAGAAAAATTAAACCTTGAAAATCACATGTCACAATTGAATTTATGTTATGTTAGGGCGAGTATATTATATGTGATGTTATCATTAGTTTGTCTTGTATGTATATTCATTTGTATGTCACTATGTTAAAATGCAAGACGTTACACACTAGTTCTTGTATATTGCATGTTGTCTTTTATTTTAAGTTGAACTGAATAAAAAATTTAAAGGACAAAGAATGAAAAGTTTGCTTTTGGACTCGTTGACTCTAGCTGTAAGGTTGCGATTCAACCTTGAGGTGGCTCCTGCTGTAGTTTCTGGCAGGGCGCCCATAATAGTTATCAGTTGATGCCTTCTTGCTTGCGTGAAACTGTCTGGGTGAGTTTCTGTGTGAGAACCTAAAATGTTTATTGTTTCCTTGTTCTTGGCGGGAACTTCTCTGAAGCCCGTAAAAGCGGCTGCTTGAGTGGGGGAGTTAGTTCCTGCATTGCCTGTTACTGACTTAGAATGCCAGCTCAATAAAGAACTTAATACAGTTGCTTTTGACTGGACTTTACTGGTTCGTTACACTAGCTCCAGATGCTTTCTCGTATGCCCTCAATTGTGCCTGCGCCCTCTCCACATCCTTTCTATCCTTAACCCACAGGTATATGTCATCCACGTGAGCTTCTATTATCGCTGATAGTCTCAAGATATTCTCTCTATTCGTGAAGACCTACCAGATGTTCTGGTTTGCTCGAATCTCTTGAACCGGCCCTTGGCTTCAGAAGCCTCCATTCCTTTCTCTCCTTGCCAGACATGCTCAGGTGTCTCCAGCAACTTGATTAAGGAGACCATCTGGAGCAACATCCACGATTCTCCCACTGCTAAGGAACAGCAAGCTTTTCTCCAGCCCTCCGGCCTCTCCCGCAACACAGCCACCAGGTGCCACCTGGCCGACTTCCCACACCCCTCGCCTCCTGTCGCACCCGACAACTTGCTGCAGGAAGTGGCTGCTGCCTCTGTCGTTTTACGACAGTAGTCCCGTAAGGAAGGCCATTAGGCCTAGAAACCACTTAAGTCACGCAAATAGTCACACGGGTTATAGGGCGAAGGACACGCCACCACTTTGATTAACGCTCTCCTCCGGACCCCGCAAGGCAACTCTGATTGCCACCCACGCAATTGAGCCCCTTTTCCTGGCAAAGCAGTAGATCCTTGGGATCTGTGGGTCGGCGGAGATGGGAGCCAGGGTTATCCCCTTAATAAGCAGTAGATCTTTGGGGTGTGGAGTCTTTTTGATCAAATAAAGTCTTTGTGATCCGTTGTTCCTTGTTACAACAGCATTGTCATCATTGCCAGGTGCTTCTTCGACATCTTGAATTCTGTTTTAGTCAGTGTTGTCGTTTCAAATAAAGTCTTGGTGATGAAATAAAGTCTTTTTTTATTAACTAAGGTCGTTCAAATGAAGTCATCTATTGGCAAAAGTCATTTGTTCAATAGTAAAATTGGAGCACGTTGGGTTAATCGATTTGTATCACGGACTAATAGATTTTGAAACATAATGTGAGCGGCACATCTGGCTACGTGTGATATTTGACTAATAATTGGACACATTATGTACATTTCTAGTGTGCCCTTCTGTGGGCAAGTCAATATTACGGTTGTGTATACAGTACATTACAAAACACAAATAACACATTAGATTTTCGTTGATGAGAACAATACTGTGGTATGCCAACCCACATAAACTGATCACAGCCTGGAAAACCCACCAGAACCAGGGATCACTAAGCGTTTCACAAAAATTGTGAATGTGACACATTAGGTTTTAATAACAAGGATAACTGACTAAACTTCACCGAGCCCTGCACAAAAGTGAAGTTATGGCACATTAGGTTTTTATCGATGACAATAATAATACGGGGTGGTAGCCCACAAAAACTGATTCGCGAGCATTCCATGAAAATTGAAGAAACATTATCAGGTTTTTAACGATGAAAGTATATCGTAGGATGCTAGCTCACAAAACTCTTTATCAAGCACTTCATAAAAGTGAAGATGTAATACATCAGTTGTTTGTTGGTAAGAAGAATAGGACAGGATGCTAGCCATCTACCGTAAACATTACTATACATTCAAACCATGTCTGTCTGATGGGTTTTTAAATCCGCGGTGGTGTTTTTTCTTTTATCCTTTTTCTTCCAGTCTGGCCAGCTTTTAGGTTCGTTTCTTTTGGTACCTTTCCTGTACTCATAGTTCTGGTTTACCCTTGCTCTTTCTTTTTTCACGCTAAGTTGTTATGTTTTCAAGATAATCTACAGTCCGGTTGGATAATGGGTTTTAACAATCATCCTTCCTTGTCTTTGCAGACTTATATAAATCTATCTATACATCCATACATATCATTCGTGGTCAATCTATTTTCGTTCCTACATTTTTTTCAAAAAATTTCGATTTTATGCCATATCTTGCATTTGGCCCTCCAGAGTAAAAAAGTGATAATTCGCAGGAGGTGAATCCAATTCACTCAAGTCTCTGCATGGTGTCTCTCTGAGCAACTTACCACTCGTCTAATAAAATAACAAACACCCCTCAAAAACGGATGGGCTTTTCAAAAAATTTCGATTTTAGACCATATCTTGCATTTGGCCCTTTAGAGTGAAAAAGTGATAATTTGCCAAGGGGGAATCAAATCGCCAAGTCCCTTCATCAGGTTCTCAGACCAACATAGCCTTTACCTAAGACCAAAAACCCTTCAAACACATATTCAGCGTATTTGGCTGAAATAGTATCTGAGAAAACCCAAATCTGTATGATTCAAGTTTCCTCATTTGTCAAACAACTCGTACGTATCAAAAACAAACACTAGGTGTAGACTAGAACAGATCCCATTGACCTATAATATGTTAACAGTTTTAGCTCTTGACTGCAAAATGCAAATTTGGCTGAAATCGTAACTGTGATAACCCAAATGTGCTAGATGCAAGTTTCCTCATGTGTCAAACTACTCCTATGCATCATAGACAAATACTAGGTGGAGACTTGAACAGATCCCATTGACCTATGATATGTTAACAGATTTAGCTCTTGACTGCAAAATGCAAATTTGGCAGAAATAGTAAGTACCTTGGAAAACCCAATTGTGTTAGATGTAAGTTTCATGTATCAGGACAACTCGAACGATCATAGATGAGAACTAGCTGGACTCAGATCCCATTGACCTATGTTAACAGGATTGCAAACATGAATTTCATTGAAATAGTAAGTACCTGTGAAAACACAAAATGTAATAGATGGTAATTTCATGTGTCAAACTACTCCTATGCATCATAGACAAACAATAGGTGGAGACTTGAACAGATCCCGTTGATCTATGATATGTTAATGGTTTTAGCTCTTGACTGCAAAATGCAAATTTGACAGAAATAGTATGTACCTGGGAAAACACAAATGTGTTAGATGTGTTTCATGAATCGTAACAACTCAAGGCATCATAGATTAAAGACTGGTGTAGATTTCTGAACAGATCCCATTACACTAATTACGGTTAATGGATTCAATGCATATGATTCAAAATAAATATGGATGAATAGTATGATACCTGTGAAAACCAATGATATAGATGGAAGTTTTCATGTCAAACTAGTCCTAACTTATCATGGACAGGGGTAACATACTGGTGGAGACTTGAATAGCAAACCCATTGGTTCTATGATAAGTTATTTGTTTTAGCATCAGCTGTAAAACGCCAATTTGGTTGAAATAGTATTTGTGAATATCCAAAATGCTGCATGATGCAACTTTCTTCATGTGTCAAACTACTAATGATCATAGACAGTTAGGTGGAAGATTTCCTTGAACAGATCTCTGTTGACCTATGATAAGGTGGAGAGTTTTAGCACAGATTGCAATGCGAACCTGGGTCGTGGAGTGATGTAAAGCTCTCATGTGTCAAACATCTCGTATGGCCCGTCCATATTCCAACAACCACCAACAGCCATATTCAAAGCACCATGGTTACATCCTGCAACCGTTCCAGGTTCACGCATCCCGTCCGTCCTGTCCCACTGTTTGACTGTGATGCGAGGGACTAGTTTGACACATGAGGAAAACTTGCATCTAACACATTTGCTTTCCCAGGTACTTACTATTTCAGCCAACACGATTTTGGAATTCTTGTGCTAAGACTATTAACATATCATAGGTCAATGGGATCTGTTCAAGTCTCCACTTTGTATTTGGATTAATAAGTAATATAAAGTTTCTACATGGAAGAAACTTTATTCACCATTAATGGATTTTCACAGGTACTTACTGCTAAGTCAGCCAAATGTACATTTTGGAATCCTGTGCTAAAACTGTCAACATATTATAGGTCCATGGGATCTGTTCAAATCTCCACCTATTGCTTGTCTGTGATGCGTAGGACTAGCTTGACACATGAGGAAACTTGCATCTAACACGTTTGTGTTTTCACAGGTACTTACTCTTTCAGCCAAATTTGCATCTTGCAATTCTGTGCTAAAACTGTCAACATATCGGGTCAATGGGATCTGTTCAAGACTCCACCTAGTGTTTGCTTACGCGGTGACAAATAGTTTGACACATGAAGGAACTGCATTCAACACATTTGGGTTTTCACAGATACTATTTCAATCAAATATTCATTTTAAATCCCGGAAGTAAATTCTGTTAACATATTATAGGTTCATGGGATCTCTTCACGTCTCAACCTATTGTTTGTCTATGATGTGTACAGGTCGTTTATCTATCTATCAATCTATCAATCATCTATCATCTATCCCATCCATCCATCCATTGTTCGTTCATCCATCTCACCCACCCCACCCCTGGCTTGCTTACTCCAGGTGCTGAGACATGCTGCCACTTGGGGCCAGAAGGAGGTTCATGAGGGTCTTGGGGTCTCATAGTTGTGCTTTTGTTTCATACCAGGGGCTTTGGTGGTGTCACCCCTTGGCTTCTGTCAGGTGACTGGCCAACTCCAGGCAGTTGTTGACTAGAGCCATATGAAAATTGGCCAACAGGGAGAAAGACACACAACGTTCCGTAGTTGCAGGGGAACGGAACGCCTTCCTCACTAACATCTCTTTCTGCATCCAGTCACAGGTGACCTACAGGTTTCTTCTGCAAGAGACGTTCAGAGCTGGTTTGTCAGGTGCCTGCTCTTGCATAACTACTCTGGCACCCATTAGCCCACCTGAACATAAGAACATAAGAAAGAGCCAGCGTTGATCAGACCAGAGTCCATCTAGTCCAGCCTCTGCTACCGGGCAGGGCCCACCAGGTGCCTTTGGGAGCCCATGTAGGATGTGAACCCAATGGCCTTCTGCTGCTGCTCCCGATCACCCGGTTCAGTTAAGGCATTTGCAATCTCAGATCAAGGAGGATCATGATTGGTGTTTCATAAATCGGTTCTCCTCCATAAATCTTCGTCCAAGCCCTTTTAAAGCTATGCAGGTTAGTGGCCATCACCACCTCCTGTGGCAGCATATTCCAAACACCAATCACACGTTGCGTGAAGAAGTGTTTCCTTTTATTAGTTCTAATTCTTCCCCCCAAGCATTTTCAATGTATGCCCCCTCCTGTGGCAGCTTCTGCGATCTGTTGAGATCCGGCTTCGTTATATCATTTTAAATCTGTGAGCCATCTGACCAGCTCCCCACCCCAACTCCCTGACAGAGGGAGGGGCAGAGGCTGGCTTGGCCCAAACAGGCAATTGGGCCTCCTATGGCCACTAGGAACCCAGAGCCCCTGGAGCAATGCGTGACTTTTCATCCACTGGGACACTCTTTCAAGCTCCCAAACTTTCCAGGGCTGGCTGCCACTCCCAGCTCTTTGCCCAGAGAGGTCTGTCCCAGCCCTCGGTCAACTTTATTAAGTCACAAGGAGCCTTTGTGACCCTTCAGGAGCTGCATCACTCAACAGCTGGGATGCAAGGCCTGCAGGCTGGGTGGGACTGGCTGCCACTTTCTCATGCAGGTTCTGCAGCTAAGCCGCTCCTTGGCTTTGCTGTGGGCTTTTTCGCACGCACGGTTTGTTCTTGAATTAAGGCAATCCGCATTGACATCCTGACCTTTTTGTTGCTGTTTCGTCGCTCGAGATCATTCACACATCACCAGGTTGTTGTGGATGTTCTTGTTGCTTCAGAAACCCCTTGGTTTTGCATTGCCCTGGAATGCAGTACAAACGAGTTCCGATTGGCTGTTGTGCTATCCAAGGGCTTGTCTGCAGGATGCTTTGGTCCCCGCCATCACGCCAGCTTAACGAAATAGCCGCGGATTTCACCTTATCTCAGTGTACCACTGGGCGCTGGAGAACTCGCTATTTCGAGATATCGGGCAGCGTTGGAAACAATGCACTGCGGCTGAGCAACCGCTGCAGGAGGGGCGGGAGGAGAGTGGAGACAGAAACTAAACAGAAATATGCGCCACAAGAACTGGCAAGCTTCCACCGCGATCCTGATTGGTTGGAGGAAATCGCATCACACAGTGGGCGCGGATCCTCGCGAGTCGCTATTCCGCGTTTAGCGCTTTTGCACCCAGGCACCAGATTGTGAACCATTTATCCATGAAAGCGTACAATTCGCTGGTTTACAGGGAAAAATGACAGCACAGAAATGAGCTTACAGATTAGGGGCCGGCCACATTACGCTCGCGAAAAAAGGCAGGCAATTCCACACTCCCTCGGCACGGCACGCCAGTAAGCAGGGAAATGAGAGATCTAGATGCCTTAATGCATTTCCATGCAACTGTGAAGTAAAGTAAAATGGACAATTCTAAGAGCATCTCCACATAGAACTTTCAGCATTCAAAACGATCAGCTTCCATTTGATGAGAGAAAAAAAGAATCAGAGTCCACTTCGTTGTGAGAACCGGAAGCATGTTTCTTCCCCTTCTTTCGTTCCTTTGAGCTAAAGATCTTAAGCAGTCAGGGGACGTTTATTTCTTTAAGGAAGATATTTAGTCTCTGCCAGCATGATTCTTGAATCCTATCCACCAACAAATAGGGAACTATATTATTTTTGCCATGATAGGGGATTTGATTCGCTCTGCTGCTCTGAGCCAGGAGGCTTATTTGGGGTGAATTCAGATTAGCCTGTACACCTCCCACACACACGGCAGCTGGGTGACCTGGGCTAGTCACAGCTTCTTGAGCTCTCAGCCCTGCCCACCTTGCAGGGTGTTTGCTGGGAAGGGGAAGGGCAAGGACATTCTAAGCCTTTGAGCTCCTAAAGGAGAAAGGGGGATATAAACCAAACTTTTCTTTCTCTTCTTCCTTGTATATTGTTTGAAGTGAATGGATCACTTCTAAGCAAAAGATATGCACCCGAGCCATCTTAGCAAAATGTAGAATAGCTGAATGAGAGGGCAGCGTGGCTAAACTTTTTTCTAGACCGGTGCCTAAATCCGCAACCCAAAACCCACTCATTTATCGCAGTGCCAACACGGCAATTTAACCTGAACACTGAAGTTTTCGTTTAGAAAAAAGTTGCCCAGGGGCTATGCTACTCAGGAGTAAGATTGGTGGTAGTTGGTGGCTTTGCTTTGAAACAACTGTGCAACTCATCCAATGGGCTAATCCCCCCGACCTCAGAGGGTTTGCATTTGCATAAGCCCCATTGCCAGGAACCGAAGCACTCCCAGGTAAAGGGATCGCGACTTCAGTTCTTCCCATGAAATCAGTGGGCTTAACAGCTTTAACAGGGTTACTTCACACCATTTCCCCAAAACTAGTCTTAGGTTTAATAATCGAGGCCAGGTGGCCCAGGCCAGCCTAGAGCGTGGGAGGGGGGCACTCTGTGCATGCCCACAGAGAGGGCTCTGAGTGGCACCCGTGCCACAGGTTCGCCATCACTGGAGTAGGGGGATTTTTTGTTCAGGTCTGAGAGCAAGAAGCACATTCTGCAGAAGGGACGGCATTCTTTTTTCCTCTCACCAAAACAAGAGGAGGACGGCCTCTGTGGCGGAGAGGGCTCTGCAATTGTTTGAGCCTTGGGGAGGTTGCAAAGGTCCTCGCTTGCTGGCACTGGCAACCAAGTGCCTCGCTGCCCTTGCACTATCAACAGGAAACATCTTTCGAGCTGGAGGAAGTGGCGCTTTGTCATTGGCCCGGTGCAAGAAAATGACAGGATTTTCTCACCCTATCAGGGCTTAGATATTTTAAGAGCTGGTATATAAAGCCCTGAATGAAAACAGAAACAACTGGACTTTTGACAGCAGGATTCCAGGAGGGGTGAAAACCTGGAACCGCTCTGCTCTCTTTCTAGCGTGGTGATGCAAGCCAGGCACTGTTCAAGAGCCCGTGAAGAGGGAGCGCTACTCAGCTGTGCACTTTTGGAAATTAGATGGGCTGCTGCCAAGACTTAGTAAAAGACTAATGTGAACTGAGAGGGTAACACTGAGGGCAACACTCAGAGGTGGGATCCAGCAGGTTCTCACAGGTTCCCGAGAGTAGGTTACTAATTGTTTGTGTGTGCCGAGAGGGGTTACCAGGATTTTGCCACGTGATTTTTTATGGTCTTAGTTGGCCTCCTCTCAGCAGTAGCCAAGAGAACTGGAAGCCATCTAGCAGGAGGCGGCTGGGACATGCGGGTGGTGCCTCGCGCCTGCGGTGGTGATTCTTGCTTTTCCCAACTCAAGGACTGGCTTCGGCCCTGTCATGCCCCAGGAATGCCCCCCGCCGAATGCCCACACGCCTGGCCAGGCTCCCTCACCAGCCCCATTGGCGCTACGCCACAGTTTGAATCCCACCACCATGGGAACCTGTTACTGATATTTTTGGATCCCACCACTGGTAACACTGTCTGAAGAGTAAAAGCAATGGGGAACGAGTTATCTAAGAAGGAACCCAAATGACTTCTTTAAAAGAGATAGAGAAAACCTTCTGACAGCTGACTTGAAATACCTCCTGAAAAATCTTCTGATATGGCCACTATTACACAACTCTTACGCGCAAACATTTTTCTGAATACCTTTCTACCTGTAATTTCAACCCATCATTGCAAGTCCTGTCCTCTGTTACCAATAGAACAGCTCCCTGCCTTCTAAGCAAGTCTTCAACACTTTAAAAGGAGTACTCATGTCCCTCTCCTCCCAATCTCCTCTTTCTCTGTAGGATCTAACAGCACCGAAGTTCCTCAGTCTTTCTGATAGGGGCTCCCAGGCTATCCTGCCACGCCTCCTGCACCCCTCCATTCTCATTCATTAATCCTTCTTGGAGGCTTCACTTAAGCCTCCAACACTGTATTACACAACAATTCAGGTGGAGCCTCAGCCAGCAGTAAACAGAGGGGCTGCATGTAACTGCAATTTGATGTTGGCACATCCTAAGAATCGAAGTAGCCTTTTGTCGCTGCATCACACTGGTTTCTAATATTTAATTTACTGTCTGACTCAATATTCAATGAGTAGAAAAATATTCAAACTTAATTGTAGTAGACAGCAGCAGTCCCATGTAAGTGCATGCTGAAGACAACACGGGCGACAGAAACCAAAACAGGTGAGGGAACCAAACTCTTTTGTAAAATCTTACATTAATCTTACAATACGCTTGAAATGTTGTCTCAAAAACTCTTTCCGGTAATATCAAATCTTCTTGTAGCAACTTGCGAAAGTCCCAGTTAGCAGACCTAAATCCATATATGTCCATAATTTGATGTACCGATCCGTTATAGAAGGTATCTGGGGTGTCTTCCAGTGTTTTGCTAGCAGCGATGCGAGCCGAGGACGCTATGTAGGTTAACAATTTAGAATGACGGGTAAGTTTCTTATTTCTATACAACCCCAACAAATACATTTCTGGAAGCATTTCAAATTTTCATTTTTAAAATCAACTCGTCTTCTTATGGATTTTTTGTCCAGAACGCCTACACCCCCTTCCGCGTATCACTGCATGAGTTGGAAGAAAGGACCTAATGCATTACCGCATTTCCAACAAATGGTTAGAAATTTACTATTTATTCTTGATATTTTCAGTGGGGTAATGTACCATCTGTACATCGGCCTTTTGGCTAAGATCAAGGCAAGTATCTGTTCTTATCAGTTTAATTTGTTTTTAGTTCATCATCTTCACCATACCCAATATTTTGGGCAAACATTGGAAATGAGTTTTAAATTTTGTCAGTGTGCACAAATGTCAGCTATAGTTTCTGTGCTTCTGTCCTAGGTCTCTAGATTTGTTTTTTGGGAAGTGAGATAGATACATCTTCTTTTGAACACATAAACACACAGTTTTCACATTTTGTTTCCCTTCAATTTCCTGGTAACTTCTTATTTTGAGAGTAAATGTTGACAAACCTACATTGAGTTGCATTTCTTTAATAATAAGTGTAGACAGGTAATATTACAAATCAGAACTGCTGATGAAAAGAGTTACAGACTAGATAGATAGATAGATAGATAGATATAGATAGATAGATAGATGATATAGATAGATAAGATAGATAGATAGATAGATAGATAGATAGATAGATAGATAGATAGATAGATAGATAGATAGATAGATAGATAGATAGATAGATATAAAGAAAGATAGATAGATGGAATGGTGTGAACTTTCATAGAAGGAGAGCTCACTCACGTGGCTAATCCAGCACAATGCATTTTATTTACAAAGTTGCTTCAGGTTCACAGCAACTTTGATTGGAGTCATGCATTAGCTGCAAGAGTGTGATTTCAAGAAACCCGAAGAAACTGATTTTGCTGACAATTAGCTAGCATGGGATGGAAGAGCCTAAACAAGCTACCATTGGGAATTTGTTTGCATAAATTTGAAGCTGCAGGTTGTACATGAGGGTATTAAAAAAGAATTCCGAAAGGAAATAATAGACAAAACAAGCTGGAAAGTCATATTTAAAAGATGTGAATTATATTGGGAAAGGTTTGTTTTTACCAGACAAAGAAAAAAAGCAGATGCATAACTATCACACAGGAAGTCCCAGATCAAATTTCTATGCAGATCCCTGTTTTAAAAATACACTTGGAGGGATGAATCTCCTACACAGCATACATTTTGATCCACCAAAATAATTTTAGCCTTTTTAATCTTTGTTTTTATTTATGACCATAGCAGCAAGAATACTATTTGCGCAAAAATGGAAAATTCCAGCTATTCCAATCATTGAAGGATGGTGGGTCAAAGTATTAGAATTAGCAGAAATGGCCAAGCTTGCATTATTGCTTGAAGAAAGAAATTTGAATATGTTTTTGGACAATTGGAAACCCATGATACAATATACAGACACACACAAAAAAAACAAAAGAACATATCACTAGTAGTCAAGTCAAATCAAGTATTTATTGTTTGAGCCATTGGCTATAACAATACAGAGATACATGCAGTTAAAACATTTAAATTAAAACAATAACTTAGTTTTACATTAAAATATAAATTATTTGTATTCGCAATCTCTAAATTAAAATGCCCCATCAAATATTTTCCATGTCAGATGTTTTTGCAGCTTCTTCAGCTAGTCTAAGTTAGCCTCCAGTACTTTGGGGCATCAGTTCAAACAACGCTTTAAATACTTTGCTCGTAATTTCCTAGCCTCCAGGGCAAAGAGAGCCATCTTGTAAGAAACATAGGAATCAATATCAGATAGTAAGAAAATCAGTTTCTCATCATCAGGACAAAAAAAGGCTGTAAGTAGGTAGTATTGGCTCCAAAGAAACCTTTTTTCCTTATTTCTGAATATAAAAGGACAGGAGAGTCTATAATGAAAGAGATCCTCAGGCTCTTGTTTTCCACAGATACAAAAGCGCTGAGCAAATGAGTATTCTATGTGTATCTTCCACCTAAGCACAGCTGAAGGCATTTGATTTGAAATCTAATAGAAGTATAAGCTAGTATTGTACTTTGAGCAGGCAGGGCATGAAGGTCAGGTCAGCCTCACAGAGCCAAACAGAATTGGCTTGAGCAACAGCATAAGTGGGAAGATAGTTTAATGGGCCAAGGCAGGCGGCAGGTGAAAGTGTAGCTAGAAAGCAGTCCAATGGGTTAAGGCAGGTGGCAGGCAAAAATGTAGTCAAGAGTCAGTCCACAGGTCATGGTACAGGAGAACCGATAAGCAGGCTGGGAATCAGCAATATATCAGGCACATGGAGGAGACAGGTAACACACTTGTTGCACCCAGGCAGAACCAAGCTCAAGGTAAGGCTGATATACAGACTCTTGTCCATGGGACTGGGATTCTGCAAGGAGTTAATCCTCATCAGATACAGACACTTCTATCTTCCCATATATTGCTGCAATATGAGCACTTCTCCTTTGCTCCTGCAGCAGTTGCCTCTGCTTCTGCTTCCTGTGCACAGCTGCCTCGTTACTGCATTCCCTAGGGGGATCTGCAGGCTCTTCCACCTGCACGGCATCAGGCAGGGAAGGACTGGGAGTTGTCTCTGCTGCAGTGCTTCCTGGTCTTCCTCAGGAGCAGCCAATTCTGGCGGCTTCAGGTTGTCAGGTTCTGCATCAGAGTCCTCTGTGTCCTGGCAGGTACCCAGGGGCTGGCTCATGACAAGTCGTTTTGAGGATTAATGGACTTTTAAAATTAAAATCCACAGGGAAAAGTGTGATTTTTATCAGTTAATAGGTAATGTTTACAAAAGTATAATTATGTTTATGTTGCTGAGGGCCACATTCAGGGGTGGGGGTGGTTGAAACTACCAGTGGAAGCACTGCTTGGATAGGGCTGTCTGGACCAAGCAATCTGCAACTTATACTGGATACAGATAAAGTTGGAAGTCCCTTTGATAAATAGCAGCCATTGAGTCACCGGTGGAAGCCATTGCAGCAGAGGTGAGCAGCACGAGGCAAAAGGGATGGGGCAGCCAGCTCTGAGGGCGCAGTTGCAGGGAGCTGCAACGATTGGCCCGAGCTGCAAAGGCGGGAACAGCAGAGCGCTTATAAGCACCACGCCCCGAGCCTCGGCCTTCTTGGCTAGTCGAGGCTCAAGAGTGACATGACCCACCCACCCCTAGTTACAATTGTTAATGGTTGACATGTTATATATGGTTTTATTGATATACTTGTACTTTTGTCGCAGCCCAGCGGGTTGGCAACGGAATCGCAACATCTGTGGGGAGAAGCCGAGCCGGGCTGCTGGTCTTCTCCATGGTTGGTGCCCTTAAGGAAGGGCCTGGGGGTGGGGTGGGCCGGTAAGCAAGCCAGTAGGCTTAGCTGGTGCCCGCCACCCCAGCAGGAAGGGTTGACACCAAGGGCATCCACCCCAGTGACTCCCGGCTTCCTGCCAATTCCCCAATAGGGATTGGGGACAGCATGGTCGGGTCAGCAATGGTGCTGACATGCTGATGTTGCAATCCGTTTGTCTCCCAGCTCCCAGCTGCGGCCCAATCTATTTCCAAGTTCCTGTTGTTGTGTTTTATTTGCCGGGGAAGGGTCTACACCATCTGCACGCAAATGTAGTTATTTATATTTGTAATCTCTGTAACTTTTTGTTGTTCAAGTGTTTTCAGATGTGAATATTTGTTTTAAAAAACCCTAAAATCATAAATAATAAAGACCTGGTGGCAGGATGCAGTGCCTCAATGGCGCCACTCCATTACCTCCTGGTGGCATGGGGAGGCAAGCAACAAAGGAAACACACACCCCACCACTGGAAAGCCCTCCATTCGCCAGTATGAACTTACACCATCCAAAAGAGTGACATAAGTCCCAGAGCCGGGACTACGGTGTAACTGCCACAAACCTGGGGTGGAAGCTGACTAATGTTGACTCCACCACCAGAACTGCCCCTGCCACACCGCCGCCTTGCCAACATGGCTAGTGGAGGTATGGGGGCACTGCTGTGTCACTGCTTGGTGTGGCGATGCCTCGGTAAATACCCCGAGAAGGCCAAATCCACCAGCGTGCGTGTGCTTCCATGTTGTGATTTGCCCCCCACTTTGGATGGGGCTGTAAGGTTGTCATTTTAGTAAATCTATACTACCCTGTTTCCCCGAAAATAAGACAGTGTCTTATATTAATTTTTGCTCCCAAAAAATGTCTTATTTTCAGGGGATGTCTTATTTTTTCGCTCCACAGTCGCATGCTCTGGTCGATGGGCATGCTTCCAAACAAAAACTTTGCTACGTCTTACTTTCGGGGTATGCTTTATAGTTAGCACTTCAGCAAAACAGCTACTACGTCTTATTTTCAGGGGATGTCTTATTTTCGGGGAAACTGGGTAGTAGTTACACGTAATTAATTGGTTAATCTTTTTAAAAGCTGGTGATGAATCTACAGACCCCTACGAATCCTATTTTCTTCACTCAAAATAGTGCTTTGCTAACTGGTTCATCTGCACACTGTAGCTTGAATGCTGTCAACTGCACTCATGGAAATATTCGCTACAAAAAGGAATAATAGAAAAACCATCGGCTGAGACATTCTTGGATAGCAGGGGTCATTACTTCTCTGCCTCCTCACTGCTGATAAGAGTAATTCCCAGACTTAGCTTGTGTGAAGTGAGAAAAGACATTTAGACCAAGTTTTTGTTTTGGCTTTAAAATTGGATTTTGCTGGCTGTCCTGCTCGTTGACTGGCTGTTGTAAAATGTTGTCAGGCCTTATTTGTTGTAGAATTTGACACTAAAGCCACAGGTGGTTTTTGCCATACACCTCAGGAAAGCAGTGAATTCAGGTCCTCTCTAGTGAGAGCCCTGGTTCATTATTTTTCGACAGAAAACTAAAGGAACTCCAAATTGTCTTTGTTTTCCACCTTCTCCATCCTTCAACAGGAAACAAAATAACCTGCATATATTCTTCAGAGTACCATGGCCAATAACTAAGCCTTATTGAGGCAGAGTTTTCCTTTTTACTATAGCCATAACCTCCCACATTTCACTAATAAACACAGAGACGCTCTGGTTTATTTGTGATACACCTTATTCGCACAACAGCACGTACATTGCCAAAGGTATTTCTTGCAATATGTTAATTCACTCTGAGAAAACAGGCTTATTTATGAAACTGTAAAGACGTTTAATAGAAAGTTTAATCTCACAATGAATATTCCAGTATTTACTACATAATACTTGAAACTCAAAAACACATTCATCCATTTGGGTGCTGTGTGGTTTCCAGGCTGTATGGCCGTGTTCTAGCAGCATTCTCTCCTGACGTTTCGCCTGCATCTGTGGCTGGCATCTTCAGAGGATCTGATGTTGGGAAAGCAAGTGGAGTATATATATATCTGTTGGAGTGTCCAGGGTGGGTGAAGAAACATTGTCTGTGAGTAACAAAGAAGGCAACCAGGTCAATAGTTGAGGGCATCTGAATAGAAGTATGATGGCGCAATGAAGTCCTATAGCATGGGAGTAACAGTGGAGATAGCAAGGGCACTGGTTGGAGCATCTGAATAGAAGGGTCCTGGCCTTTTGTTCCTTTCTCTATAGTCATACTGTGTTTTATTAATGGAGCTAGTTAGACGCACAATGCTGACTCTAATATCTTTTCAACAGTGGCAGCCATGTTCTGTTCATTTTCATAGTTTCTTCCTTTCTGTTAAAATTGTCCATGTGCTTATGGATTTCAATGGCTTCTCTGGCGATACTGGCGTGTAGTGGCTTTCAGAGTGGTCCAGAATTTCTGTTTTTTCAAATAATATTCTATGTCCAGGTTGGTTCATCATATGTTCTGCTATTGCTGATTTTTCTGGCTGAAATATTACTAAACACTCAGCCATGTTTAGTACCTTGACAGGCAAGTATGGTGGAGAAAGAATGTGTTCTCTTCATAGCTCAGATTTTTTCCCCAGACCTTTCTAAACCCATTCTGTTTCCAGTCCCCGCCTAACTCAGCATCAATTATCAGATTCTCTATGAAGCTTGCAGAGATCTTTGCGCACAGCTGCGTGTGCACATCTGCTGCTATGTTCAAAGGTTTCAGGCTGGGAGACTAATGCAATGGTAGCATTAGCATGGCAGAACAAGGCGTCTCTGACTCTTCCAAAAACCGCATGCAGGGAACAAAGAAGCCGCTCTTCCCAGGTCAGGATGAGGTGATGGGGAAACAGAGAAGCAGTCACTGCTACAAATCCAGAGGGAATCAAAGGAGACACTGCAAAGGAACGTCCAACCTACTTGGTGGATGTGTGAAAGAAAACTCTGTTGTCAAATGCTGTCTCTCCCTAGAACTTTGTAACCCCCTCCTTCATATTTCCAAGGTGGGTCTCTGACCCACACTTTGAGAATCCCCGATAGACCAGCCTATACAAAGCCAGAGGCAGCAGGAGGCAGAATTAATGCAGCGCTGTCCCACTACCTCCAAGAGGACTTTTTGGTGGTGTTGGAAGCAACAAAACCTGCAAAACTTTCCAGTCCCTGGAAAGTCCCATAGGACTTACAGTCCAAGGGCCGGGGTGCAGTCAGTGGTGGGATTCTAATCAGTTAACTACCGGTTTGCCTCCCGGGGGCTCCCCACCGCTCCCCAACCCACTCACTTACCTGGCTGCTTTTTGATATTGGGCTGAGGGGCAGTGGTAGGATCCAAAAATTTTAGTAACAGGTTCCCATGGTGGTGGGATTCAAACAGTGGCGTAGCGCCAATGGGGCTGGGCGGGGCATGATGGGGCGGGGCATTAATAATGTCTCTGTTACTGTAAAAAAATCTTACTGTAAAAAAAAGTTCCTAATTTCCAGCTGGTATCTTTCTGTCCATATAGCAAGTCCTATTGTCTACTTCCAACAGAAACAACTACTTCTCCTCTAATTGACTGCCTGTCAAATACTTAATACTTTCAAATACTTAATTTTGTTTCTAAAAATCAAAAGAAGGAGACTTTCCTTAAACACGGAACTTGACCATATTTCTAAAACATGTTTTTAAAACAGCCCAACAGGGAGAATTGTCCCGTTTTCTACCTTCGCTAACCAGCCACATAGGAAACAACAGGACTTTATGATTTTTGACCTAATGGAATTTCTAACGGAAAAAAACGGAATGATTAAGTAGCCCCTCTCGGCACACACAAATAATTAGTAACCCACTCTCGGGAACTGGTGAGAACCTGCTGGATCCCACATCTGCCGAGGAGGGGAGTGAGGGAAGGTGATCGGGCTGCATGCCAGGGCCAGCAGCATGGCCTGGCAGGGTGGCCTTCCGTGGCTAGGACAGGCTGCCCCCATGGGCTGGCCACCGATCAGACGCATCATGTTTTGCCATCACTCTGGGTTGCTGCAGCCACACCCCTGTTAATGAAGAAAAAAGGCACACACCAAACAAACCCCATGTGAGCAGCATACACCCGAGGAGTTGGGGCAGCAGCAGGGAGACAATGGGGCAGCTGGCGGGCCAGGGAGCCAGGCCACCCCACAGACAGGTAAGTGCAGTGTTTGCTGTCTCCCCCCACCCCGTTTGACATAGGTTCACACTTTATTTATTCATTCATTCATTCATTCATTCATTCATTCATTCATTCATTCATTCATTCATTCATTTATTTATTATTCGACTTATAAGCCGCCTCATCCCCGAAGGGCTCGAGGCAGCTCACAGCATGGCGGTTATTCAAACAGCGATTACATAAAACTTTAACCTATTAACAGATTAAAATTTAAGCAGCAATTTTCATGCACCGTGAATAAAGAATTCGAAATAAACAAAGTTGTTGAAGACCGTGATTAATCCAAAGATCATTTTATTAAAAAATTGAAGCTGGCCGATCTATAGGCCAAAAAGAAAGGGAGGGAGCGGGAGGGACTGTGGTGGTATCAGAGAATCAGGCCCAACCGAGATGGAAAGAAGATGGGCATAGGCAGCCTCAGTTGCAATTGCAGCTTCAATGGGGGGCAGTAAAACCGTGGCCAGCCCCTCCAAAAGCCCGGTGGAATAGCTCTGTCTTGCAGGCAGAGGCTGTGGTGCTCTAGTGCCTTTGGCCAAGGTTTGTTTGGTCTGTGCTCAGGGTGCGCGCCTCCCACCAACGCCACCAGGTAGGGACTTGCAAACTTTTTTTCTTCTTGCCTTGGCACCGCAGGAAATTGCAAGCACTGACAAACTGTCAGGAAATTGCAGGCACCATTCCCTCTTAATTTAACCTCCCTGCCATTTTCCTGGTGTAAATTGTCCCCAAGCTCCATCTCTAGGTGTGCCCCCACCATTGCCTCCCCCGTGCTTAGGGGCGTGGCTCAGGGAGCGTACCTCCCAATCTCCCCCCTACAGGCGGGCTTCCAAATCTTTCAAAAGCCGGCTTTCAAAAGCCAGCCTGCATGGAGGTGGAAGAGGGGGAGGGGAGGTTGGGGCCATGCCCCAAGCCCTGTCCTAACTCCCTGCAGAATAGCCAGCTTTCCTACATGGAGTGTTGGGGCTTGGGGGCGGGGCTATGCCCCCAGAGCTATGCCCCTGGGTACAGGGGGGTGGAACTACGCCCCCCAGCCATGCCCCCTGGCCTTCATGCAGGAAAGCTGGCCTTTGAAAGCTGGCCTGCGTGGAAGGGGGGCAGGGCCCAGCTGCGGCATGTGACCCAGGTGGGCACTGCAACTGCCCGCTGCCGAACGCTGCCCCCACCTCTGTGCAGGCTGGCTCTTGGGGGGCAGGCCTTGCTGGCGTGCGACTGGGATGCACACCATTTGGTCATGTGGGGGTGTCCAGCACCCACCCCACATGACCGAAAGGTGTGGGCCCGGAGACATCGGTGTCCCCATGTCCCTAGGGCAGTATGCCCCTGCAGTAGGGGATGGTGATTATGAGTGGTGGACTCAGATCTGGAGAACTGGGTTTAATTCCCCTTTCCTGCACATGAAGCCTGATGGGTGACTTTGGGCCAGTCACATGTCTTTCAGATCTCTCCCTGCCCATGGAGAGACAGGCAATGGTAAATCACCTCTGACAGTACAATCCTATGTAGAGTGGCCTTAGACTGGATTGCATTGCCTTTTGCCTTGAAAACACTGCTGGGTTGCCAAATCACATGGGGAAAGGGCAGGCACCAGACAAAGATACTGAAAGCACAAAAGCTAGCCAATTGTATTCAGTCCCCATTTTTCTTTACCGAAAGGAGTTTCAAAGTGGTTTAAATGGCCTTCCCAACCCTGCCACAACACATTGTGAGGTAGGTCACCCAGCAGGCTTCATGTGGAGGAGTGGGGAAACATTGTGAGGTAGGTCACCCAGCAGGCTTCATGTAGGTAGGTCACCCAGCAGGCTTCATGTGGAGGAGCGGGGAAACATTGTGAGGTAGGTCACCCAGCAGGCTTCATGTGGAGGAGTGGGGAAATATTGTGAGGTTAGGTAGGTCACCCAGCAGGCTTCATGTGGAGGAGCGGGGAAACATTGTGAGGTAGGTCACCCAGCAGGCTTCATGTAGGTAGGTCACCCAGCAGGCTTCATGTAGGTAGGTCACCCAGCAGGCTTCATGTGGAGGAGCGGGGAAACATTGTGAGGTAGGTCACCCATATGCTTTCATGTAGAGTAGGTCACCCAGCAGGGTTCATGTGGAGGAATGGGGAAACAAATCCAGCTCACCAGATTAGTGTCCTCTGCTCATGTGGAGGAGCAGAAAATCAAACCTGGTTCTACAGGTTAAAGTCAGCTGTTCTTAACCATTTACACCCTGCTGTATTTTGCTACTTCAAACTGAAATTAGTTTAGTTTAGTTCATTGGATTTAATATGCCACCCCTCCCCTTCCAGACTCAGGACGGCTCACGTCATTTTATATAACCAATTAAAACATTTAAATTGTTAAAACTCCAATACATCACAGTTACGGTTATTCAAAGAAGATAAGGAAAGAAAACAAACATTTGTGAAAATCCAGAAACAGGTAATCCATGCATTCTAATTAACCCCAGTTCCACAATCCATAGTTTTTAAACTAAACTCGAAATTCTAAAATAAAAGATGTGTCTCAGCATTTTATTCAGAAGAAGCTTGTTCTGAAAATTCATCCCTGAACCATGGACGTTGGCGAAAGTAAATAGTGGGTGGGTGCAGTGATCCCAGAGAATGTTTGTTGTCCCTGGTCTACCTATTAACATTTCCTTCTAAAAGGTCCAATAAATAATTCAGAATCCTATTTCAATGTCGGCAACTTGTTCGTGTGTTGCCATTGACAGAATGGAGCATTTTCATCTCATTAAGTTGGTCTTCATTAACTCCAGCAAACAAAGGACAACAAAGTCACAAAGACACATCTGAAAGGTTCCTCACTAATGCGTGAATAACTTGTATCTTTACAGGTCTCTAGCCCTTTGTTCCGAGTCATGGATTATTGGCACCATGATATTACGGTCTGCTGGGTTGCTATGCTGCTTGTTCTCAGCTGTTGTTTCTCATAATTTGGACTGTCTAATGGTCTCCGTTGCTAGGTAACAAACCTACTAGTCCTGGTTACCATAGTGCCCCCTTCAGAATGAGACAGAGCAAGCAGAGACAAATTCTCCTCTAGACGTTGGATGACTCCACAGAGACAAATACATTTTATTCCAATGATGACTTTGGTTCCCCTCTCCCCCATACAATCATTTTGTTGGACAATCAAGGGACATAATGTTGCTGGTTTCCACAGACCTCCATCATCTCCCCTCCAGGCTGAGCTGTCCCATTTCCAAGCTGACTTTTTCTCCCTTCCTATATTCTTCATGATTTGGGGGAAATGAACGATCACCGAACAAATAAACCAAACTTTTCTTGGAAGCTTTGGGGGAATTGGTGTAAGACTCCGGCTGTGTCGACTTCAAGAGCACTTCTTTTCATTCCTCCGTTTTCCTGCACTTAACAACTGAAAACTTGAGTGGGACCTACAGGATCCTAGAGGTGCCTGGAGATGAGCAGCCATCTAGTTTAACCCCCTGCTCAATGTGCAGAATTCAAAGCTAGGGCTTTTCTGATAGGTATATGGCTCTGCTTGAAGACCTCTGGAACAGGTCACTTCCCTTCCCCCTGGAGTAACTGTTCTTACTGTTGAAGCAGTCTTGGCTTTAGGAAATGTTTCTCAGGCCCTTTCCTCACGGGCCAAAAACAGCGCCCTGGGGACAGCAAAAACGGCATTCCCAGGGAGCTGTTCGCATGGGGGGGGTACAGCTGCTTTGCAGCTGCTCCGCCCTCGCTCCACCTGAGCGGCGCGATGCCACTGTTTCCCAACCTCGCTCCCCGAGTGAGGTTTTTGGGAAAAGCGGCTTCCAAACACTGCTGTTCGTACAGCAGTGGCTGGAAGGCACCATCCCTCCCTCCTGTCCCACTCAACTTACTGTCCCTGTGACTGTCCGGTGCATCGCTGAGACCTGGGGACAGGCCCCCCCTGCCCTGCGACTCCAGGCAGCACGGCGCCGTCTTCCCGGTAGTTTCCGGGACCGTTCGTGCGAATGGTCCCGGGGGGGGGGGTTGGGTCAGCATCATGTACACTGACCCGACCCCCAGCGTGGCCATGTGGAAATGGCCCTAGTGTCTCAGTACTGAACTGTAAGAAGACAGATATAAAATGCTGCATCGTCATATGATTGCCAGGTTGCTTACTTGACCCTTTCACATTACTCAAATGGCAAGGGAAAATTTACCCTTCCTTGCATTGTTATAAGGACTTTCTTCTGGTCAAACTCTTCCTTCGCTTGTTCTGTATCTTAACGAAGGCACATGTATGAAGCTAGTGGTTTATGCCTAGTGAGAGCTGCTTCGGCCCCTTCTGAACATGTAGAATAATGCACTTTCAATCCACTTTCACGTTTGTTTGCAAATGGATTTTGCTATTCTGCACAGTAAAGCAGGGAGCAGCAGTGGCGTAGGAGGTTAAGAGCTCGTGTATCTAATCTGGAGGAACCGGGTTTGATTCTCCGCTCTGCTGCCTGAGCTGTGGAGGCTTATCTGGGGAATTCAGATTAGCCACACACGCCAGCTGGATGACCTTGGGCTAGTCACAGCTTCTCGGAGCTCTCTCAGCCCCACCTACCTCACAGGGTGTTTGTTGTGAGGGGGGAAGGGCAAGGAGATTGTCAGCCCCTTTGAGTCTCCTACAGGAGAGAAAGGGGGGTATAAATCCAAACTCCTCCTCCTCCTCTTCCTCCTCCTCTTCCTCCTCCTCCTCCTCCTCTTCTTCTTCTTCTTCTTCTTCTTCTTCTTCTTCTTCTTCTTCTTCTTCTTCGTGCATTGAAAGTGTATTATTCTGCATATGCAGGAGGGGCCTTACTAATGACAGTGGAATAAGCATGCCAAGGTAGTGCATCTTGGAAGACTCCACCTCTTCTTCAGTTGACTTTTTTGTGTTCCTCTTCATCCAGTCATAGGCCATTCATGCACTGGTGGTCTGCCTCACAGTGATACACATTCCTGTTGAGCCAGATTCTTGGTTGCACATATGTCCCCACCCCCAGACTCACTACAGCACAGATCAGAGAAGCCCCATGGTTTGCAAAAGCAAGCAAAGTGAAACTTTTTTCCCTGCCTGGGCACAAAAAGCCAAGCCAAGCAGTATGTGCAGAGCTTCCTCTGCATTTTCTGCTCCTCCCCACCTTCCCTCGCCCAAGCAGAAGCAGTTTGGGCTACTCCTCCAATGGCATTTCCAGTAGATTGAGGGGGCTTCTTCTTTGTAAGAAAATATGGATGCTTTCAAACTATGAGGGAGGGAGGGAGGGAGGGAGGGAGGGAGGGAGGGAGGGAGGGAGGGAGGGAGGGAGGGAGGAAGGAAGGAAGGAAGGAAGGAAGGAAGGAAGGAAGGAAGGAAGGAAGGAAGGAAGGAAGGAAGGAAGGAAGGAAGGAAGGAAGGAAGGCAGGCAGGCAGGCAGGCAGGAAGGCAGGCAGGCAGGCAGGCAGGCAGGCAGGCAGGCAGGCAGGCTGCAAATAACTTCCCATTCAGAAGCATGGTGGCTGGGCTCAGAGGAATCAGTGGGGCACTTCCACACATGTAAACCAAAAAATATTGGGAGATTCCACTGTGGGACAAACAGTCTTGGGATAAGCACTACATGCATAAAGGGCCTTTGTCACTTTCTCAGTTCCCTCTGCAAGATCATAAGTGTCTTCCTTGAGAAAGTGAGGGGTTTTTTTACTGTCCTATTCTTCAAGTGTTTTGTTTTTGCCCACATCAGCAATCTTCACACACTTGGCATCTTCACACACACTGACTGCCTGACTCTGATCAGTCTGACACCAGCCTATTATTCCCTCACATCAAACCCTATAATTGGTTACCATTCACTATGTCTCAGCCCTCATCTCATTGGTCCCAAAACCAATGTAGGTTGTTAAGTCACCCAGCACTGACCAAAAAGTAACTTGACCAAGCAGAAGTGGCATCTCTTTGAATACCCTCAAGAGATACTCACTGAAAATCTCAGAGAGAAAGTTACTCCTTTGGCAAAGGTAAATAGACGTTCTGTCACAGAAGGAAAACTGCCTCAATTTTACCTCAGAACTTTACCATTTGTTAATGTCAGACATATCCTTTCTATAGAGAATTATCATCTACATGATGTTTAATAACTTTTCACAGAAGGTTTCAGGTTTCTCTAGGAAACCTCCACTGAACCCTAGCAGCTGTGAGGCACAAGGAGATGTTGGAGGTTATTCCAGGCTCACCCTCCCTGTGACCCAAACCCAAACTGAACGCTAACAGTGGCAGCTGTACCTAAATCGTTCCTCATCTTGTTTGAAATGAAATGTCCCAGTAGGATAGGGCCTAGTTTAAAACATTAACCAGGGAGGAGAACCTAGAGGAAAGCCACAAGCTGTGACGCCTTCAGTCAACAACTGTTCCTGAGACCTAAATAACAGTGGTCCTTTTGAGTTCTGGACAGCAGAAAAAGATGGCCGAAGAACACTGAAAAGAGGGACTGTAAATCACCAGGTGTGTTTGAAAATCCATTTACCAAGATTATTCAGGGATCAGTTGTACACTTTAATAAAGACCTCGTTGTGATGTTTGCTTTTACAGGAAATATTTTTTTTAAGACTGCAGGGATCTCAGCAGAATTGGGCAGCACTTCTCATAAATCCTTCTCTGTGACTCTGCAAAGGGAGATGCCTCTTTAAATCTCCCTGTCTTCAAATAGAATTTGAAATAGAAATCCACGTATTACCTGTAAACCTGATATTAGCAATGGTTGTAATTGTGCTTTCTCTCTTTCTTTTTTACTTCATTTTTAGATGCCTGGACTGTGACACCCCGTCGACACTGTTGGGGAAAGGGAGGCCAATGACAAAAGGCAGCCACAGCATCAAAGGTTACAACCTGTGTGAGGCTGTACTGGTGACAGCCTGCCAAGAGAGGAGGATCAGGCTGCACAGTTTAAACCTTCCGAGCCCCCCTTCTGAGGCCCAGAGCTAGATTAGGATAGAACACTGATAGAGCTGATAGCACTGACCCCTTCACAGACACGCTACAGGGGTCAGTGCTATTAGTCACACACCAGGAAAGGGATTTGGGCGTCTTAGTTGATAGCTCCATGGGAATGTCAACTCAATGCATGGCAGCTGTGAAAAAGGCAAACTCTATGCTGGGGATAATTAGGAAAGGAATTGAGAATAAAACTGCAAAGATTGTCATGCCCTTACATAAAGCAGTGGTGCGACTGCACTTGGAGTACTGTGTTCAGTTCTGGTCGCCACATCTCAAAAAGAATATTGCAGAGATAGAAAAAGTGCAGAGAAGGGCAACGAGGATGAGGGACTGGAGCACCTTCCTTATGAGGAGAGGCTGCAGCGTTTGGGACTCTTTAGTTTGGAGAGGAGACGTCTGAGGGGAGATATGATTGAAGTCTATAAAATTATGCATGGGGTAGAAAATGTCGACAGAGAGAAATTTTTCTCTCTTTCTCACAATACTAGAACCAGGGGGCATCCATTGAAAATGCTGGGGGGGAAGAATTAGGACTAATAAAAGGAAACACTTCTTCACGCAACGTGTGATCGGTGTTTGGAATATGCTGCCACAGGAGGTGGTGATGGCCACTAACCTGGATAGCTTTAAAAGGGGCTTGGACAGATTTATGGAGGAGAAGTCGATTCATGGCTACCAATCTTGATCCTCCTTGATCTGAGATTGCAAATGCCTTAGCAGACCAGGTGCTCAGGAGCAGCAGCAGCAGCAGTAGGCCATTGCTTTCACCACCTGCATGTGAGCTCCCAAAGGCACCTGGTGGGCCACTGCGAGTAGCAGAGAGCTGGACTAGATGGACTCTTGTCTGATCCAGCTGACTTGTTCTTATGTTCTTAACAATGAATCTGAAATATTTTAGAGAAGTAGGTATTGTAACTTTCCCCCCCTTCTACAGGTCAAGTTTGTCTGCATGCCAGATTGTCTTGTCAACTTGTGTGGGAGTCACATTGGGCCCTGCCCCCCCCTCACATTCTGGTACCTGGCATGGCCACTCAAGTGAAGGAAAACTTGGTGCCCATAGAATTGGTTCCCTCATCCAAACTTCACCAAACATGAACAGTTCCTTTGAAGAGAGTTACCAGCAGCTGTGCAGCAGATTTGGTGCCCCTACCTGGAACAACCAGACACTCCCGCCCAAAATCTCCATTACGATGCAATTGAAACAAAACAGCAAGCCCCTTGTGAGTCTACAGTGGCACCCCCTCCCCCCATACATAGATTCTCCAATTTGAACTGATTGGACTCCATTGTAGCTGAAGAGGAAGTTCTGGAAGTGTCCGTAGGGGAATATTTTTTTCAAAGTAGAGGGCCCAAACTTGCAGGGTGACTTCGGGAGACTGTGACTTCAGGAGCACCCAAGTTGGTGAAGTTTGGTTCAGAAGTACAATTCTATGGGGCCCCACCTGCCATTAGAAGCAGAGGTGGGATCCAGCAGGTTCTCACAGGTTCCCGAGAGTAGGTTACTAATTATTTGTGTGTGCCAAGAGGGGGTTATTGATTCCTCTCCTCTCAGCAGTAGTGAGCAGAACTTGAAGCAGTCTAGCAGGAGGTGCACCAGCGTGTGTGGCAGCCTGTGCCTGCGTGCATTTGTTTCCCGCCCAAGGACCGGCGAAGTGGCTGCATCCTTGCCACAGCCCCGCCCAGGAATGCCCCACCCCCGGAATGCCCAGCCACACCCCGTCATGCCCTGCCCAGCCCCATTGGCGCTACCCCACAGTTTGAATCCCACCACCATGGGAACCTGTTACTAAAATTTTTGGATCCCACCACTGATTAGAAGCAATTGGAAACAATGAGAGATAAAATCTACCAGTTTGGGGACCCACAGAATTGGATTCCCTGAACAAAATTTCACCAAACTGAGGTGGTCTTATGAGGAGAGTCTCCTGAAGCCACTGTGCAGGTTTGGGGCCTCTGCCTTGAAAAATGCCCCACTTTCAGATAGAAACACCAAAAACAATCCCCACAGGAATGAATTGAACTGATTTTTTGAGGGTAGGTGGGGTTTCCTGATAAAACGTATTCTGGTTTTTCAGCTTTAGTGATAATTTTAAAACTGAAGTAAACCAAACCGAAAATGTACTGATTTTTTTTCACTCATGCCTAGAATATACTATCCTTTTAATGAGTTGCATGCTGCCAGATTTTCATTTAAAATTTGTTTCTCCTTACCACAGCCCAAATTTAACATATGCAGGTTCCATTGTCTCTAGAATAACTTTTTTGGTACTCAAAATGAGCCCCTCCTTTTGTTTTGACCAGCAGAAAATCTGTTTGGAGGCAGCCCACTGTATTACATGAATGTTGCCTTGTGCGCTTGTCTTTTCAATTAGTTTTTCTCTCAGTATTGATAATGAACTGTTCCTTGCAATAAGAAACAGGTGGCACACCTAGATAAGCTTCCTGACATATGAATATCTCCCTATCAAAATGAATTTAAATGCACAGGAGAAGAAACCAATGAGAAGTGAAAGTGCTTCTTTCATTACTGGTGGCTGAACTACTGGCAAAACAAATTACTATTGGGTCAAAGATCTAAATGAAAAGTTAATTCTGGATTTTTTTTTTAAAATGGAAGGACTATCTTCTAATAAAAGAAATTTTGGTTGATCACAATATATGTGATGAGTTAATTCATGGCAGGTATTATTTTTAACTTTGTTATACAGCTGCCACTTCTTTAGCTGTTTGTACCGTATATACTCATGTATAAGTCAAATTTTTCAGCACATTTTTAATGCTGAAAAAGCTCCCCTCGACTTATATGCGGGTCATTAACTTTTTTGTGTTTTACTTTGCCAGCCAGCAGGGGGCGCAGTTTTTATGCTAGAGGCACCAGAATTTTAGGATACCCTCAGAAGACGCTCCTGATGATACCAGCCAAGTTTGGTATGGTTTGTTTAAGGTGGTCCAAAGTTATGGACCTCCAAAGGAGGTGCCCCCATTCCCCATTTTTTTCAATGGGAGCTATTAGTAGATGGGGCTACCCTTTTGAAGGTTTATAACTTTGGATTCCTGAGTCTGAACCAGCTTCACTAAACCTGGCTGGTCTCATCAGGAGAGTCTCTTTATGATGTACCTCAGCCAGGTTTGGTGAAGTTTTAAGTATTTTCTGCATTGTGGGATCCAAAGTGCTTGACATTCCCTGCAAAGGGGATGCCCCATCCCCCATTGTTAACAAAGGGAAGCTAATAGTAGGTATCTTTTCATTTCCTGATAATATCCCTCTTAAAAAAAATCTAAGCTGGGTTTACATTTGGACATAGCAGATGATGATGAGGAATCCAGTTTTGAAGAGATTTTAACTCTTGTGTTTTAGGCTTGGTTTGCTGGTTGAGCTTTCAAGGTTTTTGTACAATTTTGTAAAGTTAGTTGTTGATAACTCATATTGTTCTTGTTGGACCCTCTTTTCCCACTTTTACAGAGCTTTAGTTTACTGTTTTTTCTTTGAAATAAATATTCAAAAACATTTAACCTACTGATGCCTCAATTGATGCTGCATTTCCCACCCTCGACTTATACGCGAGTCAATAAGTTTTCCCAGTTTTTTGTGGTAAAATTAGGTGCCTCGACTCTATATCGCGTATTCGAGCTTACTATACGACGAAAGTATACTCTAATGTAGGTCTTCCGTTACAAATTGGGCCTCACCCCAGAGGCCTAGGAAGTTGTAATGTATCGGTGTAGTATTCCTGCGGATCCCAACAGGGCTGCCTTCTGAATCTGACAGATTTTAACGTTGTTGATTTGAGGATGTTTCAAATGCTTCCCTAGTGTTTTTGGGATGGCACCCAGAGTGCCAATTATCACTGGGACAACCTCAGTTGGGTTGTGCCATAGATGCTGAAGCTCGATTTTCAAATTGTGATATCTAGTGACCTTCTTGTGTTCTTTTTCAATGACCCTGCTGTCAACAGGTACTGCTATGTTGATGATGATCACTTTCTTTTCCTCACTGTGATGTCTGGTGTATTATGTGCCATCACTTTGTCCGTTTGGATTCAAAAGTCCCACAGGATCTTGACCTTCTCATTTTCTGTGACTTTCTCTGGACAACGTTCCCACCAGTTTTTAGCTGTTCTTATGTTGTAATTCTTGCATAAATTCCAGTGGATCATCTTGGCCCCTGAGTTGTGCCTCTGTTTGTACTCAGTCTGGGCAATCTTTTTGCAGCAGCTGAGGACATGATCTACAGTTTCGTCAGCTTCTTTGCCCAATCTGCACTTTGCATCATCCAAAGATTTTTTTGATTCTGGCCTTGATTGAATTTGTTCTAATGGCTTACTCTTGAGTGGCTCAAATCAGGGATTCAGTTTCCTTTTTCAGAGTTCCAGTTCTTAACCACAGACAGATCTTTTAGTTGTTCACCTTGTCCTTGATATTCTACAGAAACTGGCCATGCAATGCTTTGTTGTGCCAACTTTCAGTCCTCATTTTAATCACATTTTTCCTGTATTCTAGTTTTGGTTTTCTGGGTCTTTAGCAAATGTCTGTTCTTCACTTCAGTTGTTGACATTCATTCACATAATCAACCAGTGCATGTTTTTCCTCCTACATTGTTTGCTGTATTTGCAGTAACCCTCTGCCACCCACATTATTACATGGGTTGTTGTCATTGCTGTTGTCGTTGTCATCTTCCTCCTCTTCCTCCTCATCATCTTAAAGCACTTTAGGTAACTAGAGATTGTACATGTGCACATGAGCACGTGCACACACACACAAACAATTGCCAGGGCAAACATAGTTATATCTTTATTTTTCCATTGAAGTCACTGTAACACATTCTTTGCCCTTGGTTTTACAAATGCCATCAATATTTCAGTATAGATTTCATGTTGGAATTCTGATGGAAGTATGAGAATACAGTATGAGAACTTAAAATGTCATAGCTCCTGTTTCTGACATAGGAAAGTATCTTTCATATTGTCTTTTAGAAGCTTTGTTTATTTAAAACATTTATATGCTGCCTTCAATTAAAATTCTTTCTATCATCTATCTATCTATCTATCTATCTATCTATCTATCTATCTATCTATCTATCTATCTATCTATCTATCTATCTATCTATCTATCTATCATCTATCATCTATCTATCTATCTATCTATCTATCTATCTATCTATCTATCTATCTATCTATCTATCTATCTATCTATCTATCTATCTATCTATCTATCTATCTATCTATCTATCTATCTATTTATCTAGATGGATAGATGGATAGACAGACAGACAGACAGACAGACAGACACATATATCAAGGAAGCTTACATCAATAAAAGTCATACAATAGACACTGTAAACAACAATAAGTATAACAATGATAAGAGCAGCTGTAAGACCACTAATGCTACAAGGTCATTAAAGATGCTGTGATTAGAGTGAGGGGACACATAAAATAATCAATAAAAGCAGTAATTTTGTGATTGAGAAGTGATATAAAAAGTTCAGGAACAGCCAAAATAGAATTGGAAAATGGCAGTTTTCAAATTTAAAGATAAAGAAAAAAATCCAAGTAAAAGCTGTGGCATGGGGTGAGGGGTGGGGGGTAGGGAAATTCTCTCAGGCTTGAGAGAATAAAAATAAGTTTGCCCACTACCTGAAACAAAACAGAGTTATTGTCAGTCAAATTTCAGTGAAATGGCAGTTCTAGCAACTGAAAAAGCCCACCCACTGAAACATGTCAGGACCAAAACAGCTTCAACATGAGTGTAACTTTACACTGACTGACTCAAATTTATTATAAGTCATTCCAATTGTTCCCTGCTGATTGATGAAGTAAAGTGCTAGTTGATTAAATTGTCAATTAAACAGATTAAAACTTGCTGCACTAATTGCTTCTTCTCTTTCCGAGGGACGAAGCATCATTCTTGATTGTCCAATTGTCTTTTATTACAGCTATTTGAAACAACTTTCTTAAATTATAGCAAGCTATGGGGTGAATTCAGGAGCTGTGTTATGTGGCTGTTGATCATTTAGCACTGGGCACCTTTGTTATGAAGGGACGCTGCAGGAGTCCATGTACTCAGTCTGGTAGCACGTCTCCTGGGATTTCATGGAAAAGAAAAAAAAATGATGAAGAAGACCTGGAGTTATACTTTGCTTTTATTTATTTATTTATTTATTTATTTATTTATTTATTTATTTATTTATTTATTTATTTATTTATTTATTTATTTATTTATTTATTTCCAATCCAATCCAAAAACCTTTATTAGGCATACATATTTATTTATTTATTTCTTAAACTTTTGTATCGCCCCATCCCCGAGGGGCTCTGGGCGGTGTACAACATAAAGAATAACAATGTAGGATAACTAAAAACATTTTAAAAGCAGCGATAAAACCATAAAAAAAACTATTTCTGATAATTGTACAATAAATCTCAATAAAATGAATGGCGTTCAGCAGTCTATTTTTAAAGTCCCCCCCCCAAAAAAAGGGAGGAATGGCGAAGTCTCATTAGATGGCAGTTGGCCCCAGATGTCAGGCTGGCCAAGGAGGGGGGGGACCATCAGCGTCCGGTTCCTCCTCAAGGCCCGGGCGGAACAGCTCTCAGTCTTTACAGGCCCTCGCAGGAACTCAGGTCCAAGGCTGTCCATGCGAGGGGCTCCAGGCAGTTGGAGGTGAGAGCATTCCACCAGGCCGGGGCCAGAGCAGTCAGAAGGCTCCTGGCCCATGTGGGAGGAAACTGGAACCCATCGCCCAGGGCCCAGGGGACTACTAGTAGATTGGGCCTCATTCTGATCTTCGAGACCGATCACCCAATATGTCCTCTGTAATGGCCTCTCTTGATCGTATGTGGAGGCCAATCTGCACTGGGTGGTCCTTTGGCTCCCACCCGGGTATGATCACGGCTGGCCTCCACCTGGGCTGTGGAGGCCTCCACGGCTCTGGCCTCTGTGCCTCAGTGAACGCAGCTCTTCCTCCCAGTTGTCCTGGGCCCTCTGCGGGACCTTTGGGAATTCCGGCAGGGGGAGCCTGTAGCCAAAGACGGAGGCTCGTCTCCACTGGCGGGCTCTTTGGAGGATCCAGCACCGCTTAATGGTGCCCCCCCCTTTCTTGGCCCCTCTGACATCTGGGCTTCATTGTTACCAAACTGGAGACTCACCATACGCCTGCCCTTTCTGAGGGGGGGGGGATGGATTTTTATTATTGGAATGTTGGACACCCATTTTAACCCACTGAGAGCTTTTATATAGTTAGAATTACATGGGAACTCTTTGAAAAATTTTTATCGCTGCTCTTTAAATTGTTTACTTGTTTCTTTATATTGTATTCTTATATATATTGTATACTCACTCCCAGAGTTCCTCTCGGGATGGGCTGTATGTAGAAGTCTAATACAAAAAATGTAAAATAAAATAAAATAAAATACAGGGACATATGGGGTGATAGCGGTCTCGAAGATACGCATGGTCCCAGGAAGCCATCGTTAATGCACTCACAAGGGAGTTTCAGTGGAACACTTTACTACAACTCCCCTTTCTCTCCCCATCCCCACATCTTGTGAAGTGGGGGGGGGGAAGAGAATTCTAAGAGAACTGTGGCTGACCAGAGGTCATCCAGAAGGCTTCATGTGTAGGAGAGTGGGGAAACAAATCCAGTTCTCCAGATTAGAGCCCACTGCTCCTGAGGAAGAGTGGGGAATCTGCTTCTCCATATTAGAGTCTGCTGCACTTAACCACTATACCATGTTGGCTCAAAGCACCATGGTGGCAATAATCCTAGACTGAACAGAGTTGCCAAGCTGAGTCAGATAACCAGAAGTTTGGAAGGCAGGGACTTGAGGGTGTTGTGACATTGGTAATGTCACTACATCTGATTGCACCCAGAAGTGACAATGGATAGCTCTAAAAATCACTAGAAATTTTATGGCTTTACCATAGAGCTTCCAGCGATTTCTAGAGCTACTCACTGTCACTTCCAGGCTGTACCCAGAAGTGATCTATCAGCAGAGAGGCTGGCAGTGATGACAGGAGACTTTGTGCCATGCCAGGGGGCCTGGCAACCCTATCTTGAAAAGTATAAGGAAGCCCGCCATTGACACGGAGAGAACTCTCTGAGAAACAAATGAAATGCTACTTCAGAATATGAGAAAACGGGGAAGTGGGAGCGCCCCATATTTCTTCACTATTACAGGTTTCAAAAACAAGCTGTGCCATCTTGAGCCGTGTAAAAGAGTCTTATCAATGCAAGCTAGAGAGAACTTTGTCATGCTACTTGCAAATTTCCTTTGAAGCTGTATATCTGGATTAGGAAATGCTGTTGTCAGCTTTTTGATGTCGGGAATAAATGTGCACAGGGACGTGTGAGCACAGAAAGAGAAATGAGCAAGTCTGCAAGCCATTTCAGAAGATAAAAATACAAGAAATCATAAATAGTCATAAACTTCAAAAGCACCAAGGTCTGCTAAATGTAGCCCTTAGGACAAATAAATAGGAAACCCATTCTGGAGTCGCCTGCGGGAGGGGCAGAATGGAATGCAAGTGACTGGTTGAAGGTGCACGCAGACCATTATTAGGGAAACAATTAAGACTACCCCATTTATAGATAATCCACTTGATTCCCAGTTTGCCCATGAAAGCAGCTGGAAATCTCAAAATAGACTCATGTCCTCAGCAAGTGACAGAAACATATGATATTTTTGATGCTGCTGATTTATATGGTGGTATTGTATATATGGGGGTGATCTATCTGTCTTGATACTTTGTCCTAACCACACTTTGCTCCTCAAGCTTAAGCCATGTTCTTGTTCTTCTGCAAAAGTGAGCAGAACATGCAAGGGGTTTGTTTTTCTTTAGCATCCTTGTGAATAGTGGTGGGATCCAAAAATTTTAGTAACAGGTTCCCATGGTGGTGGGATTCAAACAGTGGCGTAGCGCCAATGGGGCTGGGCGGGGCATGACGGGGGCGTGGTCAGGCATTCCAGGGGTGGGGCATTAATAATTTCTCTGTTACTGTAAAAATTCTTACTGTAAAAAAAGTTCCTAATTTCCAGCTGGTATCTTTCTGTCCATAATTTAAACTCATTATAGCAAGTCCTATCGTCTACTGCCAACAGAAACAACTACTTCTCCTCTAACTGACTGCCTGTCAAATACTTAATACTTTCTCAAATACTTCACTTTTGTTTCTAGAAATCAAAAAAAAAGAAGGATACTTTCTCCCTCTAAACAAGGAACTTTACCATATTTCTAAAACATGTTTTTAAAACAGCCCAACAGGGAGAATGATCCCGTTTTCTACCTTCGCTAACCAGCCACATAGGAAACAACAGGACTTTATGATTTTTGGACCTAATGGAATTTCTAATGGAAAAGCAGACCCAATTAGTAACCCCCTCTCGGCACACACAAATAATTAGTAACCCACTCTCGGGAACTGGTGAGAACCTGCTGGATCCCACCTCTGCAAAGTTGTGGACTGGCTGACATTGGGATGTATTGATTTCTCTCTATTCAAGGCATCCCCCCCCCAGTGGAGGGCCCTTAAGCAGGCAGATTTCTGTAGTCAAACCAAGCTGCTTGGAAAAGCCTAGGAAAGAGGGCATTATGAACACAACAAAGGCTTGGCACATTCCAGCATTGGCAGCAGGGGAGAGAAGCTGGATTGCTGACTATGTCATTGGCATCAAGAACAGCCTTTGCTGGCATTGGGCATAAAAAGTTACAGAAAATTGCACTTTGAGTCATGCATCCTCATAGTGATTGGGAAAAAAATGACTACCTCCACTGTTGTATGAAAGTGCTGATTACCTAAAAGATAATGTGCTATTTTCATGTTGGTCAACAAGGTACCCCCTTTTAACAGCAGCCTGGTAAATGTTCCCCACTGGGGTATGTAGAGTGTCAGGCTCTCGAACGTGGAAATAACAGAGACTGTAGGAAAGTCCTAAAGCAGTTTATTTCTACAACGCGTAGAGTAACAAAAGAATGCTGAATCTAAGCTCTCCAGCTCAGATCCAGGATTATATCCTTCAACACCCCCCCCCCATTTGTCCCACACCAAATGTGCCTTACAAATTCTCAACATTTGCACTACAGAGCTTCAAAGAACCTGGGAACCGTTCACACCTTCTTGCAGGAGAGCTGGCGCCAGGGAGTTGCCAGGAAGGGAAGAGGGAAACAGAAAAGCAGTTACAGGAAAACATTTGCAATTCTTACACAGCAAGACATCTGGGCACTGACAGGCTTGGTTCTGACAAAGAGCTCACAGTGGAGTAGCATGTGTGCCATGGTTTAAGGTTGTCTCTGAGAAGAGGGGTAAAGTCTTTCACCATGAATCATGTGCAAATACCTCCCCGAAGGGTGTCTGTGGGGAGAATAGTAAGGCTCTCCCATGTGGGTTAGACTCAGCCAGCAATGCCATTTGAGATGGCAAAGCAGCCTATTTCTTGGGGTGACACTGTAACTCAAACTGTAGGAGTTTTGAGGGATGGAGCCTAAGGGGGACAGGGACCTCCGTAAGGTCCAGTTCCCTAGAGTTCACCCTCCAAAGCATCCATTTTGTCCAGGACAACTGATCACTGTAATCAAGAGATAGAGTGTAACTCTGGAGGAATCCCAGATCCCCCTGGGAAGATGGCATCCCTCCCTGTAATCCATGCATCATTATATGGGAACTGTACTGTAATGCCAAGGTTGGAGGGCAGGTAAAGAACAGCCTTGGAATTTTCTGCAACATTTCTTTTTGCAGATTCTGCCCCTTGCCATTAAAAAAAACTTCATAAGAACAGGGCTATCGAACAACACCAAGGTGACATCTAGTCTAATGATGTTCAAATATGGCCTTTCCTTTTTGTTTTTGCATAACATGCTAAGATCTTTTTTTAAGCATCAATTTTCATTTCTGCAATTCTAGTGAATTTCTAGTGAACAAGAGCAAAGATTATGGCATGAAATTCAATAACCTTAGACTTAAAATTCTGCTCCTTTGTGCAGAGTCATTTGGACTTTGCCTTGGAATCCACTTTAAGAAACTAAAGACTTAAACTCTGAGGACTCTAAAACAGAGGAAGTAGGGACAATCTTCAAAACTTTCTGCTTCTCCATAGAGGTGGATAAGTGAGACATGTTTTGTTCCATATGGTTGCACAGATGGTTTCATGCTTCATCCAGTGAGGTGGTTCTTCACAAAATATTTATTGGAAGGAATCTCTTCTGTATATTGTTCAGTGTATTGTTCCCACCTTTTCTTTATTTTCTCCTGTTTAATTAATATTTCCATGTTGATCTTTCAGCATGCTTAATCTTGCTTTATTTTTTTTTAATTTCCTGAATCTTGTGGAACAACTCTTTTTCCATTTTTTTGTTCTCTTGCATTCATTTACAATGATTATTATAATAGTTTTCTTTGTCTCTGCATGTAAGTGATTGGGATGTGGCATTTAGACTTTTGATTCTTTTTGTCACCTTTTCTTTTTTGCTTCTTGTCTATCTTTAGCAACTTTAATAGTTTCCTCATTTATCCATCAAAACTTTTCTTTTTCTTTTGGCTACAGGAATAATCGTTATATATTCTTCCATGATAATAGCTCTAGTTTCAACACAGTTCTCTAGTTTACACTCACTTGAACTTAATAATGCAAATCTGTTCTTTACTTTAAACTCTTCAAGTTGGTTGCTTAAATTGTATTTTGGCACTATGATTGTTCTGATTTTTTTCTTCAGCTCTGTTCTAATTTTTGATATTAACAATTCATGGTCTGTACAACAGTGGGCTCCTGGTCTTGTTTTAGCAAAAGAATGAGAGCTGCTCCATCTTCTGCTTCCAATTATTTAATTGGTTTGATTTCTACACTGGCTGTCTGGTGATATCCATGTATACAATCTGTTAGGGTGCCGGAAACACGTTTTTGCAATTAACAAATAGTTATTCTCACAAAATTCCATGAGTTGCTCTCCTGCTTCATTTTGTGCTTCTAGCTCAAATCTACCAACAATATTTGATTCTGCCTTGTTTCCTACTTTGAAGTTCCGGATACCTATGATTAACAGCACATCTTGTTAAGGTGTGTGATCAATTTCTTCCTGGAGGCTTGAGTAAAACCTTTCAATTTTTCCCTCATCAGCATTCATAGTTGGGACATAAATTTCAATTATTGTCATATTGAAAGGCTTCCCCTGAAGTTTAATTGATATTATCCAGTTTGATTTTGTATTATAGCTTCTGACTGTGCTACATCTTGCCTTACTATTAAAGTAATTTCTTCTATTTTTTGTGATTTCCCAAGTAAAACACTTTGAAATTTTCTGACTGAAAATAACCGAATCTAGTCCACCTTAATTCACTCACTCTTAGGATTGAAATGTGTAAATGTCTGATTTCTCATTTTGCAATTTCAAGCTTACCTTGATTCATGCTTCTCACAATCCATGTTCCTATTATATGCATTGATATTCTGTGCATTGAACAGCTTTGGACTTTCCTTTTTGCACCACATCAACACCAGAATGTCCTTTCAGCTTAGTCCAGTCACATCATTTTGAACAGCATGGCTTGTACATATCCCCCACAATGTTCCATCCAACCTTGTGGTACAATCTTCCAGCACTATACCTTTTTTCCCCATTCTGGATTGTGCCTGTCTAGTTTCTAAGCCTTAGATAGCCAGAATCCATAATTCCTCTATCAGTTTTCTGTCAGGCATGGCCAATTGGCTATGCTGGTAGGGGCTGATGGGAATTGTAGTTCCTGAACATCTGAGAGCCGCAGGTTCCTACCCCTTGTCTAGTCCGGGGTGGGAACCTCGGCTCTCAGATGTTCAGGAACTACAATTCCCCATCCAGCCTCTGTCAGCATGGCCAGTGGCCACATGCTGGTGAAAACTGATAGATGTAATTCCTGAAACATCTGGAAGAGCTTGCAGGATCCTGTGAATCATAAGATTTTTGAGATAAGGATTGGTCAGTAGAGGTTTACGATTGACCTCTTCTGTGCAATAAAAACCAGAGTTAGATTTAGCGGCATTGCTATTGTCTACAAAAGATCTTCTGCCAGTGTCACCTTCTACTGCTGCTGCTGCCCAGTAGATAATTTGTAAGTGTTTTGCTGCCTCTGTCATTATTGGAACTGTCTGTTGTCTCCTACTGATGTGGCCATTGATCCCTGAAGGGGGTGGATACATCTTAGTCTGGTGTCTTTACTATGGCCATTCCATCTTGAGTGAGTCTGCTAGGAGTTTAGCCTCTTGATAGAGTTTAGATCCCTTTTGGTATTGCTCACATATTTGCTGACATACAAACCCCCTCACTACGTTATACAAAAAATGTTATTCAAAAAACATTATGCAAAAAACGTTACACACTATGTGTGTACAAAAAAAAGGAATCCATGTGTATGGTATATTTGTCACAGTTCATGCTTTCCTACTGCTTCCGTGATGATAATAGCCTCATTGCTAATGATACCTTCTGCTGATGGAAGGCCTTTGGATCAGCAGGAGGAATCAATGTTGCCAATTGCCTCTTCCCAGCACAGACCCTTGCTTAACATGCCTATAATGTTCCTATGATTCACTGACCCACGGAGGCAGGTTTTCAGGCTATAGTAAAGTAAAAGGAAGACCGAGACTCAAAACTTTTCTTTCATGATAGCTACAGTGCTCATGCAGCAAAGCTTTCCAGGTGACACTCATTCAAATGTGCATCTAATGTGCTAGATCTCACCCCACGCCAGCAGAAATGTGCAAAAAGAATTTACTTATAGTTCTGCTAAGGAAGATAAAACATTGAAACTGGAGTGGCATACTCCCAACAATTTCTACTGGAAACAAGATTAAGAAGGATCCCCACATTTCCCTTTTCAGAGATTGATGGTGGAGAAGAGGACTAAGCTGATGACATCCATTTCAGAAAGCTGGGAATGATCGAGGCATATTTTGGGAGCTAAAGGAAATCTATCTGTTACATTCAAATCGTGTAACAAAAAGTATATAAGTTTCACTAAGAGGGACATGGCATTTGTATAGAGAATTAATTTTTTCTTTGTCTCAGTGCAGAACCACAACACTTGCAATTAAAGGCCCACTTAGACAAATTAAAATACTCCCTTTGTAGTGTGACAATTTTAAAAAAATGGCTTTGAGGACTTCTTTGTAATTTTAAAATCTAGAAGCAACAACCACTTCCAGATCTCTCTCTGTGTGTCTCTCTCTCTCTTTGCTTTCTCTATGGCACTTACTCCTGCTTGCTTGCTGTGATCAATTTTGAGGCTGCAGGGATGTGTCCTTATATTCACTCTTGACCTAATTAAACTATCAATTAGTGAGCAAAATGATGTACATAAACATCTGCAATTGCTGAGTCATGAGAGTCCCAAACATGCCCTAAGCATGCACAAACACAGGCTAAGAAAAGGGTCTGGTAATCAATAGTTCACCATACCAGGGCACAATCATTCCATGCTTTTTAAGCTACTTCAAGTATCTCTAAATCAATTCAGCCATTGACAGGAAGTCAGTGTGTGTGGTTTAGTACCCACACTTGGTCTTTATAAAGGTTACGTTTACAGGAGACCATGGCAGTAGAGGTCTGTGCAAACTGAAGGTTATGTACCAAAGCAAACATCTGGGAAAACTGGAAGTAATAAGCTTCAGCAATCTGTAGCCGGCTGTCACAAGGGGAGAAGAGAAGAACATGTTGTCTGTTTGATGCAAGAGATTTTTCAGTTCTGAGAGCTTGTGCTTTGGATTGATGGACTGCTCTTTCGTTCTGGTATTGTTTTTGTTTTCAAAGTAGAGATCAGGCAGGCCCCACAACTCAAATAGCCCAGACTAGCCTGATTTTGACAGAGCGTGGAAGCTAAGCAGGGTCAGTACTTGGATGAGAAACCAACCAGGAAGACTGGGGCTGGTATGGGGGAAGAATTAGGACTAATAAAAGGAAACACTTCTTCACGCAATGTGTGATTGGTGTTTGGAATATGCTGCCACAGGAGGTGGTGATGGCCACTAACCTGGATAGCTTTAAAAGGGGCTTGGACAGATTTATGGAGGAGAAGTTGATTTATGGCTACCAATCTTGATCCTCCTTGATCTGAGATTGCAAATGCCTTAACAGACCAGGTGATCAGGAGCAGCAGCAGCAGAAGGCCATTGAGTTCACATCCTACATGTGAGCTCCCAAAGGCACCTGGTGGGCCACTGCGAGTAGCAGAGAGCTGGACTAGATGGACTTTGGTCTGATCCAGCTGGCTTGTTCTTATGTTCTTATGTTCTTATGCCATGCCAAACCACTTCTGTCCATCTCTTGCTTTGGAAACGGTACAGCAGGATTTCTCAACAAGGGTTCTCTGAGAGGACAGTAGCCGTTCCCTGGGAGATCATGATTTATGTAACATTTATTTCACATTTGGGCAGCACACTCTCATGGGGTTGAGCACAGACTGTACAAAACTCTTGTTACAACTCTTTTAGAGCTTTCTGGCAGTTTGCTGCAGGGCTGTTTTTATTTTATTAAAAACCCTTTCTAAATTTTTGACCTGAGATGCAAGAGACCGTTAATGTTCTATTGAAGAAAGGGGAAAATGAAGTAGATTTTTAAAGAAATTAATGAACTTGGCCAGCTTAGCCTGCGATGTCAGTCTTTCCCACCTATGTTTCCCCCCTGTGGTTTTTCTGAAGTTATTTCATTATTTTATTGATTGATTGATTGATTGATTGATTGATTGATTGATTGATCGATCGATTGATTGATTGATTGATTGATTGATTGATTGATCGATTGATCGATCGATTGATCAATTTACTATTCCACCCACCCCCAGAGGGCTCTGGGCAGTGTACAAAGATAGAACAATTAAAAATCATAATTAACAATTAAAACCTAATTAATTTAAAAAACAATAACAAGAAACCAACAAAAGCAGAAAACATAGCATTGGATGGCAAACTGGAAAAACTCTAACCACCTGGGAGGTGACCAGGCACAACGAACAACGGCCAAATTTACTCCTGAAGATCCCCCAGGATCTCCTTTTATCATTTTCCATATGCAACAATGGGATGAATATACTCTCTTCATTTGGGTGGATCAAGGGGGAAAGAATGCGATCTCAAAATCAGAGGATTTTTGCAGATTTCTAGAACAGTCTTATGAGTCCCCTGTGTAGAGTGGTATGCTGCAGCACTGAACCTGAGATCAATCCTGATAGGAGCTAGTTTCAGGCACCTGTTCATGGTTGACTCAGTCGCCAACCCTTCCGAGATAGGTTAAATGAATACCCAGCTACATCCCAGGGCCACTCCATCCTCCACACAACCCAGCGGTGGGTTAAAATCGAAGCCCAACTTAATGAGTTGGGCATTTCCTTGGAGGACCTGCTAATGTTAACAGAGCAGGAGGTCTATGGGGCTATCAAGAAGAAACTTTTTGATAGAGAGTTCCAAACTTAGATGCTAGAGGAAGCTAATGAAAACCCTTGTTCCCCTGATCTCTCTGGGAATACCCGCGGATGGATTAATTGTAGCCCAGTACCTTTATCTCCTGGTTTGGAGACCCCGGTTTGCAGCATAGAGCAATCACCTTTAGCTAGAGGTGTAAATGCCCTGCCTTCTTCCTTTAGTCTTGGACCAGCTTCCTTGGGAATTCCACATAAAAGCCAAAGGGAAATGCCCAAAAGTGGTATTGGCATGGGTTTCTCAATGGAAAACTGTATCCTCAAGTATGCTGTTGAATTGTCCTTTTTATGAGATAGATAGGAAGAAGCACATAATCCCCTTCCTTCATGGAAGTGAAGGCATTGCAGATAAACAGAAGGTTATATATCTTTTAAACAGCCACAACTACGAGCTGTGGGAAGTGGTGGCTAAATGTTTAAATGGTGTTATTTTAACTCTTTAGAAGTTGTAGAGGCTGTTATTATCTTGCAATGTTAATGTTGAACTATTTATATGCCATTAAAGGTATTTGAAATTGAAGAATACCCAGCTTGCTGGGGGTAAAGTGGGGAAGGCAATGGTAAACCACTCCATAAACATAGTCTACCTAATAAGTGTTGTGATATGATGTCACCCAATGACCCAGTGCTTTATCTACCTTTACAACAGTTTTGAATTTCTGGAGAAATGTCATTGATTGTAGATATCTGGTAGTACTTTGGGATTTCATTGATTTCAAGGACATGTATATCCTATTCAGAGACAGAAAAAGTGTGATTCTACTTCTCCCTTTTAAAATCTGACAAGAACCTTCCCCCAGGCTCCTTCTCATAATCAGAATCCAGATGGCAGTATCCATTTAGGAACCATGGCACAAATTCAGCATATTTTTAATCTCCTCTATTATTTAAAGATTTAATTTGGCTAATGTCTTAACTAGTCATACATCAGAGCCTTTGGATATTCATCATTTAGTTTGACATGTCACCTAGTAGAAATAGGATTGTGATAGAGCTGCATTAGCGGCAACATAATTTGTGTAAAATTGATGTGGTGCTAAACGAATCACCAAACTGCAATAGATTGAAACAATATTTTAGTAACTGAGTTTTACAATCTGCTGTTGGGTCTTCTTTGGTAGACTCACTAGAAATAAACCCATCCATGTACTCCAGAAATCTTCAAACTCTTCACACAGAAGGAAAATGGCCACAGATTTGGAAAACTGTCTATCATTCCAAGCAATTCAGTTTGAATGATAATGGTACAGTCATTGGTAACGTTTTGGATGAATGAATAAATAAATAGTATGTTAGTATTTATGGGTTGAATCCAAAGGTGGTTTTCCACCGACAGAAGGCTCTTCTGCTAGTGGAACATAGTGTATTGGCCTGCCTCCTCCTGGGGGATCTTCAGGAGTAAATTTGGAGAGATAAGAAGTTGGCAGGAATCCCCCACTTCTGATAATAAAAATATGACCACTCTGTGAACCATGTGACTGAACTCTGAATAAACAGGATAGTAAATGTCTTTGCTTTGATATGAGAAGGGAGATCTACCTGTAAAGGTTAGTTACACCCAGGCTGTTTGTCCAGCCTGATGCTATTAGTAAGTCAGACTGCACAACATCAGACACTGACATTCACAAACATCAAGACAACTTCAACAGGAAAGAAGAGACTCTGAGAATTAACAAAGCTTGGCTACCAGTACTTAAAAACACCAAAAGCAAACCCCAAGGGCATGCTAAATTCATGAACAATGGACTCCACCCAAATATAGGATTTGAATTCACCAATACTGCTGCTGCCCCAGGGCATGAAAATGTGAATCACTCCCTGATAAGCCCCATAATACAATATTGCGAATCACTCCCTGATGAAAATGTGAATCACTCCCTGATAAGCCCCGCAATACAACACTTTCAACCACATCTTTGCATAACAAGTTCCACTCAAACACTTACTGATTGGTTCCCCACTCTGTGATACGGACAATATATACCCCAAACATTCCCTTCTCTCTGGACACAGTGTGAAACAGACTTCCCTTTGTGATACACCTCTGAAGGTGCCAGCCACAGATGCAAGCGAAACATTAGGAACAAGATCCACCAGACCACGGCCACACAGCCCGGAAAACCCACCACAACCAGTTGAATCCGGCCGTGAAAGCCTTCGACAATACAGAAAGTGACATTGTTTCCTACTTCTCATCAGGTTGTGGTACTTCTGGTGGTGAAGGAATTGGAACATTTGGTTAATATAGCAGTTTGCTAAGTCATAGAAGTGAGATATTGACTGAAGTAAATATATCTCCCAAGAGGTATGTTGCAAAAAGTAAAACTTAGGCCCTTTCTGCACGGAGGCGGAAGGGCTTGGGTCGGCGTTACTGACGCCGACCCGACGACACCGGGACCATCTGAATGGACGGTCCCAGAAAGAACCAGGAAGACGGCGCCGCTGGGCGCCGGCGCCCGGTGGACTCACCTGCTCTCTGGCCCTCCAGCGCATTGCCAGCGCCTGGGGATATGCCTCCCCTGCCCTGCACACCTGCTTCAGTGTCGCAGAGCAGGGGGGCATGTCCCCATGCCTCGGCGATGCACTGGAGGGCCGGAGAACAGGTAAGTGGAGGGAGGGAGTGGGGGGGGGAAGCGCCTGGAAGCCGCTGCTGTTCACACGGCAGCGGCTTCCAGCCGGTGTTTCCAAGAAAGTGTGCTTCCCAGCGCACTCTGGAAACGCCAACTTGGCGCCGGTCGGGCAGCACGAGGGTGGCGCGGCTGCGCTGCAGCTGCGCCCCCTGAGCGAATGGCGGCCTGGGGACGGCGTTTTTGCCGTCCCCAGGCCACCATATTTCGCCCGTGTGGAAAGGGCCTTAGATTCATTCAAGTAGATTCTGTTCACATTTAGGTTACAGTCAAAAGGAGAGAGAGAGAGAGAAGCATAATCTAGACATGTGTATGGAAGTATGAGACACTGTTTCTACAGGAGATATATGTGACTCTATGGACACAGAGTGATAGGAACAGAGGTGTATCTATAGAAAACTGTGCTGGGGCAAGCTACCCAATTGTGCACCTCATGCTTCCTGCCCTGCTTTCTGTGGCAGGCAGTATTGGCACACCATGCATAAAAGGCAGAAAAACAGGATGCGAGGAAGGGGGCCGTACTGGGAGGTCATGAGGGAGCATGGGGCTGACTGGCTGTCTCCTTCCTCCTGTCTGGTTTGGCAACCCGCTGTCAGGCGGAGCTTGCCCCTGGGGGCAAGGGTGGGGGAGACCGACTGAAACAGGGATAGAAAGGGAGAGGGAAGAGGCAGACTGAGAGAGAAAGGGAGAGAATGAGGGGGAAACAGACTGAGGGGGAAAGGGAGAGAAATTGGGAGAGAGAGAAAAGGAGGGGGAAGAGACAGAACAAGGAGGAAAGGATCGGGTGGAGAGAAAGATCATTAACCACCGCTAAAGTCTCTGATGGCTTTCCAATTACATTTTACTTTCTTTTAGAAAGGTGTGCTCTCCTTGAAGTAAAGTTTGATTTTAAAGCCACAAAAGGTGTTGGTGGTGGCAGCAGCAGGGGAGAATGTCTTCGTCCCTTCGCCTCTCTTGGCATGAGGGCAGGCAGGGTGGCAGGATCACTGCCCCCTTGTCCTTCTTTGCCTGCAGGGGAGGAGAAGAGGGTGGCCAAATGCATGCCCACATGACCAAGGGGAGTGGTGCCTGAGTCATGAGACCCCCCCCCTCCCCAAGATACATTTGTGGATAGGAAGGGTCATAGGATATGTCCCAGGTGCTAGCTCCAACAGTAGGGCAGGAAAATGACCACCATGGACAGTGATGTAGGTATAATTTTTATGGGGTGGGTTGGAGAGGGCTCAGGGGGTGGGGCCATGCCCCCACCCACCCTTTGGGGCATAGCAACACCTCCCCAAGGCCAGCTCCCTCTCAGGCCCGCCCCATCCCGCCAGCCCCTGCCTCAAGACAGGGCTCTGCCAGCCCCCGCCTGGAGACAGAGGCTCTGCCCCCACCTGACTCCACCTCATCACTGGGTGATCCAGCAGCCGGCAGTTCCTTCTGCCCTCCCCTCTGGGGAGGCCACAAGAGACTGCCATCCCTGGCCTCAAAGAGCTGCTTTTATAAACACTGAGGCCAGAGGGTGTGGCTTGGGGAGGTGTGGCCATGCCCCCAGGAGCAGGTTGGGGCATGACCCTGCCCCCTGAGCCCCAGCCTCAGTGCTTATAAAAGCAACTTCCTGAGGCCAGGGATGGCAGCCTCTTCTCCCCAGAGGGGAGGGCAGAAGGGATTGCCGGCTGGGAGCCCAGCCAGTGGGGGGGGGGAAGGGAAGGGGGGAAGGGGGCATGGGAAGAAGGGAAGGAGGCAGTGCTTTGGACATGTAATGGGGGGTTGAAACTGGGAACCCCCCACTTACCTATGTCCTTGACCATGGAGAAGTAACTGGTAATGGAAATTGAGTGAGGTGAAACATGCCTTGTGAGGTCTGCTGATGCTGTTCTGTACTGGCAGCATCAACAACAATAGGGAAACCACAAAAGCTCAGAAAACACCAAAGTACATGTATCCTGTCTCTGATCTAATGTTTTGTCTACCAATCACTCATATGTACTGCTTGTTTCCATCGCTTTCAAGAGTCCCACCACCCTCCTTTCTGCATATCAGTTCTTGCTGTCTCTCCCCCTGATCTTGTCAGCCTAATAGTTATTGTGTTTTTGATGGCTTCAACATTCCATGTATACCACGACAGCAAATAGCCATAAATTTTTTAAAAGAGGAAGATTTGTAACTAATGTGGGCATAATGAAACAGTAGTCAACATTTGTGGAAGCAACATTTCCCTGCTGGCTCTAGTTTTGCACAAAATATTATGTTTAACTCTTATCACACAATCTTAATTTAATTTTGAACAGGAAGACGATCCTCATGTGCTAGTCCTTCCAAGTGCAATATTAATAAGGAATCATTGTGATACTAATTTTAAAGTGATGAAATATCTTATTATAAACTCTCGATTAATCTGGAATTAGAATTTAATTTACTTTCATTTGACTTCAAGTACAGAACAAATAAACCAATTTTCTAGCAGGACTTGCTTTTCAAGTTTTCTAGAGAAACTGTTGGGTATCAGAGTACCGCTCATGGGGCAGGGAGTCCAATGACCCTGGGTGCACCAATGAAGGGGTGCAAAATCACCCCTCCTCCTCCCCTGTGCCGACCTGGCTCAGAAGAGGCGCCTAAAGATGAGCCGTGGCACCCGTCCAAGCCACCTCATTCCCTCCCCAGGCCCTTATGGGTGTGGCTTGGGGGCAGGGGTGGCTCGGATGGGCAGAACAGCAGCAGGCCGGCTCCTGGACTACCTGCCACAGTGCCCTGCCCCCACCTCCCTGCAGGTTGCCCACAGAGAGTCAGGGGGTCAACTCAGACAGGTGCTGTGGCAGCAGGCTGGCCCAGGAGCCAACTGCAGTTTCCATCCGAGCCACCCTCACCCCTGAGCCCCACTCCTGAGCATGGGGGGGTGGGGAGGGGGGCACCCTGAGCAGGTGTCGTCCCCAGGTGCCATTTCCCCCTGATACACGTCTGCTGTTGAGGTAGGGTCCTCCTTAGTGCCTACTGTGGGCTTCAGGACACCTGCCTTTTCTCAAAAAATGGTGAAGAGAAAGCATGAACTGGCCCTCAATATCAGGCGCTTACTGCAACCTAGATGCTTGCAAGTGGGGAGGAGATCTGGCTAAGTCTCTCTGGCACTGCACTTGTACAAAATAAGGTGGAATGGTCCAAGAGGAGCACCGTGGCTGGAATATGTGATCTGCCTGCATCTGTAAAATAGTAGTAATAAATGACTCACTCAAACCAAGCGCAACATGCAGCAGAAAACCACTTGCCTACCCTCTGTATTGCATAACTGGGAAAGCCCAACCCCTTCTGATTGGTCAGCTCCCACGAGGAAAGAATGGCCTCCCACTCTGACATTGGTCTACAGGGCTTGGACAAGGACCTTTAAATTTTGGCTGCACTTGCATTATACACATAATAAGCACTCTCTGGTTCACCTAATACTATCAGATACCCAGAGTAATTCATGGTTCTCACTGATAGAGAGGAAGATCGAATCAATTGGTATACCCCTTGACTCCCTTCTACCTTTAACTTGTTCAGAATCGTATAAATTATTAAAACAAAAATTGTTGGTGAGAGAATGGAACTATTTAACTCTGGCAGCGAGGAAAACTTGTTCACCTTTACATCTATCAATCCCCTTACAACATAACAGAATGGCCTCCTATCTTTATCATCTGACCAATCCAGACCAGAGAAGAGTTTTTTCACTCGCTCGCTTCAATGTTTTCCCTTCTGCCATTCTACGAGGTAGATATAGCAATCTAGAAATGTGCAAAAGGGTGTGTTCACGTGATGCAAATCAATTAGAAACATTAACTCACCAATTATTCTGTTGTCCTAAATTGGCAAGCATTAGAGTCAAATACTCTAGGTTGCTTTCTATGATACCTAGCGAGCTGGATGAACTAAGCAGACTATTGTTCTTATTAAATAATTCTGATGCTACACTCTGTAAAATGGCTGCGAACTTTCTGCTGGAAATATTCCATAAGCAACAGTATGTGTGAATCAACTTCATTTGTTACATGTAGCAAGCTTGTATTTTGATGCGATTTAGATGTGATTTTATACTGTTTATGCCAAATAAAGGCTAAATGAAAAATAAATATATTTGGCCACATCCCTGCCTGCTTCTGTGTGCCCATACAACCCAGTGCCATGAAGTGGCAGACCTGAAGGACCAGTTCACCCATAGAGTTCAATTCCACCACCATCCTGTACTATCATAGGGCAGAGTCAAAGATCTGAGTGGCGTTCAGTTCCGCTTCTGCCCTGCATATGTTTGGTCCACATCAGATCTGTTACCTGCAATACCTTGCAAGACGCACACCAATCTTCCGTGGTTCATAGCAGATCCGTCACTTGCATCATCTTGCACCCATAGCCAATAAAACCCATCTGAGGCTAGTACCCAACATGAAAAAATGTTGATGTTGTATAAAGGCTGCATTCCTTTTAGAATGAACTTCTTATCATACCTAACCCACCCACCACCACCCCCAATAGGGGGTGTGCATTTGTCTAATTTATCTTTAGCAATAACACACCTCAGCTACAACATTAATTTGGATACTTTCAGTGCTAAACCTTGTGAGGGCCTCGTACTGTTCTGCGGCAGGAAAACTCAAGGTCCTTGGCCAGCTGCTAATGAGGACAATAAGGCCTGGACAAACTGAGCCACAGCATAATCTTCTGTGAATGTCTCATGCTCTTTTAATAATTCTTCATTTGTGCTCATCTGATCCAGATATGCTCTAGATTTTTGTCATTTGGTTGAGGCAAACTGATGGCACACAGGTTTCCTGCCCTATGTCCATCACTCCTTAACCGAAAATGTGAAAATGGGCAGTACAGTGTCTTACAAGAACCAACGGCAGTTCCATGTAAGTACCTTGTGAATTGCTCACCATTTGAAAATCAAGATACTGTGACTTCGTATGCTTACAAAAACTTAACTATTTCACTGGACGTTCCCTAATTTTTTAGGTATGCCAAAAATACTTATTGGGATCCCAGACCTTGAGATACACATGTTTATTTATTAAAAATTGAGATGGCTTTGGTCATCCAGTCGGTCTACATCAGAAGAATGACAGAGGGAACCTACCTTGTTAGTTCTCCCATTACTCAATATTCTCCAAATATTCTCTCATTAACAACCTTTCTTAGGTCTTGTAAGCTGGGGACCATGGCTTGTTTTTGTCATGCTCCCTGTCCCCTGCTGTGGCTGACAGTTCATCAGATGAAGACTTGGGTCGAATCCCCACTTGATATTTGCATGCAGATCCAAACCTGTTCATTGTGAAACCGTGTCCTCTTCATCGGAGCTTCTCCCTCCCCACCGCAGCGAGCACACAGCGGACGTACCTGGTTGCAGAACTCTTAGGAATCTCCACTACCAGGCGAGCTTGCTTTGCCAGTCTCCCCTGATTGGCTGGCATGCCTTGATGGGGCGGGACCTTTTTCCACTGCAGAAACATACATTGTAGGGGCGTGATCAAAAAACCAGTGTGTAAAAGTTTAACGTTTAAGTGTTTAACTGTGCAAACAGTTAATCGTTACCTGTGTAAACCATTAACGATTCAAAGTTACACGTTTGACTGTTTAATGTTTGCATCCCCTTCTGCTGGCTGATCGCAAAAGCGGAAACCAAACCAAGGAAAGGCTGTGCGCACATCGCAGCGATGATTGGTTGCCCAAATTCCACGTCACACTCCAGGGTGGGAAATGAGTCAGGGTTTCAACCCTCATCCCTTCCCTCAGATCATCTCTGAATCATGTTAATGGGGTCTATGCCGCTTGCAACCAGGTCCTGCCAGAACACAGATTAATGGGGAGAACAAGCGCCAGAAACGGAATCTGCCACACAAGCAATGGGGAGGTCGTCCCTCAAACCTGGCTAGTTTGTGTTCTGAAACCTGGCTAAGACGGTAGTGGGGATTCAACCTTGGTCAAGTCTCAAGTGCCCTACCAGCTGTGCCAAGATTTACAGGCTCCCAGCTCAGAGCTCATCAGGAGTGCTGGGAAAGATTCCAGCAGTTCTGAATCCCCAGACATGATGTAGCTTTGCTGGCAGAAGCCGAGATTGGCTTTGAAGGGAAGAAGATGCTCAGTGTGGTTGCAGGGCTGGCACTGTCCTGAGTCTTTGCAGCAGCCTTCCCAAGCAAGCAGCCCCAATGAATATAATGAGCTGCAGCGAAAACAGATTGTGGATACAATGTGCTATTTCCCTGACACGGCCTGCATGCCACTGCTGTTTCCAGACTCAACTGTGACTTCAGACCAGATTGTAATGACCTTGATTTTCAGCGACTCCCTTCTGGTGTGATCATTCTTGGCATTTGACTATCTGGCTTGCTTGACCTTGCTTCCTGAACTCTCCCACTGGCCTGTCTCATTCGTGTTTGGACTTTGCTGACGGTTTACTAGCTTGGAGTGCCATAGGGGTGATTCTTGGCTGGTGTTGCCATGGCAGCATGCCAGCCCTGCCCAGCCTGCACACCATCATTAATCCATCTTGTGGTGGGACTTCCTCTTTTTCGGCTATCTACAACATGTCCTAGCACAGTGATGGCGAACCTTTGGCACTCCAGATGTTATGGACTACAATTCCCATCAGCCCCTGCCAACATGGCCAATTTGCCATGCTAGCAGGGACTGATGGGAATTGTAGTCCATGACATCCGGAGTGCCAAAGGTTCGCCACCACAGTCCTAGCATCACAATAGGTTGTTTCTAAGTAGGCGTAAGATAACAGACGCTGAATTCACTGAACTCAACACAAAATGTAAAATATTCATTAATGAATTATGGATAACATGTATAAAGACGAGGCTGTTATTTTACTGGGTATTTGAAATATAAGTGAACTTGCTCATATTTTCTGTAATGGTACCCTGAGACACTCAATTATAATATACTGTAATTAAGGGAGGTGGTAATCCCTGTTCTCTTTCACTCCCCTAATTAAATTTAAACAGCCAATTTCCCCTCCATGTAGTTTCCCCCACACAGAATTAGTACTTATAGAGAATTGATTCACTTTGCTCTGAGGTCTTTGTGAGCTGACTCTTCCCTAGCATTTCAGGGTAACTGAAATAACTGCTTTTTAAGGCTATCAGCCATACTTTTTTCGAGGGGGGGGGAGTCTTATTCTTTTAATAGAGGTTTAATGAGTAAAAATGGGCAGTTGAAGCTTCCCATGTCATGAAGTTAAATAGCATTATCTGACCATCTCTTGCGTATCAAACTGATATTAAAGAAGCAACTAGCTTTGGTCGAATCCCCACTTGAAATTTGCATGCAGATCCAAACCTGTTCATTGTGAAACTGTGTCCTCTTCATCGGAGTTTCTCCCTCCCCACCGCAGTGAGCACACAGCACACACACCCAGTTGCAGAACTCTTAGCAATCCCCACTACCAGGCGAGCTCGCTTCGCTGGTCTCCCCTGATTGGTTGGTGTGCCTTGATGGGGCGGGACATTGTAGGGGCGTGATCAAAAAACCAGCATGTAAAAGTTTAACGTTTAACTGTTTCAACTGTACAAACAGTTAATTGTTACCTGTGTAAACCATTAACAATTCAAGGTTACACGTTTGACTGTTTAATGTTTGCGTCCCCTTCTGCTGCTTGATCGCAAAAGCAGAAATGAAATCGAGGAAAGGCTGTGTGCACATCACAGTGCTGATTGGTTGCCTGAATTCTGTGTCACACTCTAGGGTCGGAAACGAGTCAGGGTTTCAACCCTCATCCCTCCCCTCGGATCAGCTCTGAACCGTGTTAATGGGGTCTATGCCACTTGCAACCAGGTCCTGCTGGAATGCGGATTAACGGGGAGAACGAGCGCCGGAAACAGAATCTGCCATGCAAGCAATGGGGAGGTCGTCCCTCAAACCTGGTTAGTTTGTGTTCTGAAACCTGGCTAAGACGGTAGTGGGGATTCGACCTTTGTGTAGTGACTAAGAGTGGCAGACTCTAATCTGGAGAACCGGGTTCAATTCCCCACTCCTACAACACAAAGCCTGCTGGATGACATTGGGCTAGTCCAGGGGTAGGGAACCTGCGGCTGTCCAGATGTTCAGGAACTACAATTCCCATCAGCCCCTACCAGCATGGCCAATACAGAGGCTGATGGGAATTGTAGTTCCTGAACATCTGGACAGCCGCAGGTTCCCTACCCCTGGGCTAGTCAATGTGCTCCAGAACGCTCTCAGCCCCACCTACCTCACAAGGGGTCTGTTGTGGTGAGAGGAATGGAAGGCAATTGTAAGCTGCTTTGAGACTTCTTAAAGGGTGAGAAAAGTGGGATATAAATACCAACTCTTCCTCCCCTTCTTCAGGTAAAAAGCTGGCAACACTTCTGGCATTGTTTTTGAAGTCAGTTGATACTTCTTTCTGGATAGGGTTCCTTTTTAAAGGCATTGAAAGTAATATGCTCCTGAAAGTAATCTTTGCTCCTAGAAGTCTCTACTGCTTCCTCAGCTTGCTTCTTTCAGGTTCCTCTTTCTCCAACCACAGCTTTCTCATTGGTTAAATGTGTAATGATCTTTTAATTGGAATATCAACTTCTTTGTCTTTTTCTTCTGTGTCACCTTCATCTTCCATCAAGCACTGTCTGGCTGTATATACTCTCAGGTCATAATCCCTTCAGTCATTTGACATGTACCAACACTCTAGCCACTAACTCATTGGTTCTTAATTGTTGGTATTGCATCATTAATAAACGACTTTCTTTCTCACTGTCTGATCAGCATCTCCTGCTCTTCTTGGTTTTGATTATGGGTCTGGGCCTCTTTTTGAAGGAAGGGGACATGGTATTGTCTGATTTTGTCAGATCTTGGAAGCTGCTCAGGCATCCTCACATGGATGGGAGGACCACCAAGGAAAATAATAGGATACTAATAAAATTGGTGAATGGCTGTTCAAAAGGGATACTTTTCAGGATATTGAAAAAGCATCTAGTACGGTATTTTCAATTTGGTATCCTAAAGTCAAGAAAAATAAAATCTATTCCCGATACCTAACTGAGCTTGACAATCCCTCCTTAAGAAAGGCATTTATTAACCTTCATTTCCAATTCTTTCCTACTGAATATTCCCTTGGTTTGTCCCAAAAGCTTCTCTGCCCAGCATCTCTGCCCTTGTGGCCTTGGCCAGCCAGAAAACTGAGCCCATTATATCCTACACAGCTTCCAGCAGCAGTGGCATAGGAGGTTAAGAGCTCGTGTATCTAATCTGGAGGAACCGGGTTTGATTCCCCGCTCTGCCGCTTGAGCTGTGGAGGCTTATCTGGGGAATTCAGATTAGCCTGTACACTCCCACACATGCCAGCTAGGTGACCTTGGGCTAGTCACAGCTTCTCAAAGCTCTATCAGCACCACCTACCTCACAGGGTGTTTGTTGTGAGCGGGGAAGGGTAAGGAGATTGTAAGCTTCTTTGAGTCTCCTGAGAGAAAGGGGGGATATAAATCCAAACTCCTCTATGATGACATTTGAGGTAAATGCCTGAATCAAATTCTGTCTGATATTAATGACTTTGTTGATGACAGGCTGTGTTTTCTTTTGGTTGATGTTCTTCCCAAGGCCACTGTTAAGGCTGCTACTTTTACTTTTCTAGCAACTGTTTTAAGGAGGAAAGTAGTTGTAGATCAACATTTTAAAGCTAAACTGTGATACTGGAATTGTATTGTTTTGTACTGCCATGGTGTTATAAATATTATCCTAATGTTCCCATGGGACTCAGTGATTTATGCTGTCTTTGTAATTGTAATGGCCTATGGCTGACAATAAACTACTACTACTACCACTAACTGACCATTTGCTTTTATACGTCTGTCTTCCATACAAGCTTTGTCACTTGTATACTTCTGTCTTCCTATTAATACAAAGGCCTTCTATGGACTATATTGTAAACTCCTCAAAGTTACTTATCTCTTGGCAACAGCAACTGGAATAAGATCTGGCTGTTAATAATGCTGGGAAAAGCTGAAGGCAGTGGAAAAAGACGAAGACCCGACATGAGATGGATTGATCCCATAAAGGAAGTCATGGCCCTCATTCTGCAAGATCTGAACAAGGCTGTTAACAATAACACATATTGGAGGACATTAATTCGTAGGATTGCCACAAGCTGGAATTTACTTGAGGGCACTTACCACACATACACAGCACACTCTAGCTCAATACTGCCTTTGATGTTTTACTTCAGATTTTTTTAAAATTCCTTATATATAATATATAATAACTATTTATGAAGTTCAGACAAATGTAGTATGCTTTGCTCTCTCAGAAAGAAAGAGCTGGAGGTGTTTCAAATCCATCGTTTCTGGATTCAAGTATCATCTGGTGATTGTAGTGTCTTTCAAGGACATTGCTTGGGGCCACAGCCTTTCCTAGAGAAAGATAACTTCTGATAGTTGTGCCCGTTTAAACTAGATTACTGTTATGTATCATCTGCTAGAAACTTCAACAGGTACAAAATGTGGTCATCAGACTATTGTGTACAATAAGGTTGATCTTTGGGACAGTGGAAACAATTGTCATGGCTTTTCCACTGTGGAGCTCCACTGAACCCCATAACTATCCTTGAGAGTCTTCCCCCCCCCCCAAACATCTCAGGGAGCCCTGGAGGTCTCAATAGGAATGAGGAATTGCTGAAAACCATCAGCGTTGATGTCTCTCCACATTTTCTGACTCTCTGTCTTGATTTATAAATCTCAGAGAAACATGCTCCAAAGCAATATTGACAACTAAGAATTTAAGATGCTCCAATAAACTTTGTCTGGTAGGACATGGGTACTCGCTGCAACGGATGTCTTTGAGACCACACAGTGCCATTGTACTTGTGGAAAGGGACATCATTATAAATCCTCATGGTAGAAGAACCATCATCTGAACGGAGCTACTTAAGGGGTTCCAGCTGTGATTCCATTGCCGGAAAATCATCCATAAGGTTCTGTCATTTCACCCATGCTACAGTGTTGGATCAGTGTAGATTGATTCACAGTGTGAACTGATTCTCTTTCTCAAAGAGAAAACAATTCTGCTTTCTGTCACTGAAAGTTGGCATTGTCTGCAGATTGCCAGTGCCATGGCATAAGCTCTTTCAATCTAGACTTTGTCTTCTGCATAATGGAATGTATCTTAACAGCATTTTTCTTTTTTACTCAAAGCCTGCTATAACGAGGCACTTATCATATTACACTTTTTAAAGTATACCTTACAAATACAGTCTGCCAAAGAACAAAACATTTCAAATCCTTATTACAGTAACACTTACAGTTGTTTTCATTTACTCCTGCCATGTTTTGGGGCCTTTTCCAATGATTCCAGATAAGGTGTCAGCCATAACATTTTATTTTTCCCTTACATGTATAATATCATAGCTGTAATCTTGTAACAGTGAGGTCCATCTGATGAACTTGTTGTTGGTGCTTTTAACTTGGTTTAGCCATTGTAAGGCAGAATGGGTCATGCATAATGTAAACTTTCTCCCCCAGAGGTAAGGTTTATGATTGGTGATAGTGCATATGATGGTTAAGCAGTCCGTCTCAATTACTGAAAAGTTATGCTCCCTTTCAAGGAGCTTATGACTTAAGCAGCAGTGGCATAGGAGGTTAAGAGCTCGTGTATCTAATCTGGAGGAACCGGGTTTGATTCCCAGCTCTGCCACCTGAGCTTTTGAGGCTTATCTGGGGAATTCAGATTAGCCTGTACACTCCCACACACACCAGTTGGGTGACCTTGGGCTAGTCACAGCTTCTCGGAGCTCTCTCAGCCCCACCTACCCCACAGGGTGTTTGTTGTGAGGGGGGGAAGGGAAAGGAGATTGTCAGCCCCTTTGAGACTCCTGCAGGAGAGAAAGGGGAAATATAAATCCAAACTCCTCCTCCTCCTCCTCCTCCTCCTCCTCCTCCTCCTCCTCTTCTTCTTCTTCTTCTTCTTCTTCTTCTTCTTCTTCTTCTTCTTCTTCTTCTTCTTCTTCAATGTAGGTTGGGCTGTAGGGATTCATCCTCACCCAGTTGACATAAGAAATCCCAAATGCCAATTTTGGAAGCATCTGAAAATCAAGTGAAAGGCTGAAAGAAATCAGGCACTTTCGTTGGGCTTTACCAAGGTTCTCTGTTGCTGTTTCATTAAGTTCTTTCAGATTTTGCTGCAAGTCTTTCAGGTAGTTGACAATGTCCTGACATTCTATTGGTTCTTGACCCATCCAAGCTTCTTTAAGGATGTCCATTGGGCCTCTGGGTTGTCAGCCCAATAAAAGATTGGAAGGACTGAAGCCAGAGCTTTCCTGTGGGACTTCTCAATAACCGAGATGAAAGTGCTGCAGTCTTTGGTCCCAGTCATTCAGATGTTTGAGTGCATAAGTTTTCAGCATGAGGTTCAAAGTAGCATTGAACGTCTCAGGAAGGCCATTTGCTTGAGGATGGTAAGGGGTGGCAGTTGGGTGACGGATGCCGCTCGCTCTAAACAGTTCTTGCATAAGCTGGAACTTGAAAGCTAGAAACAGGCAGTTAGTTTTCAGCTATGCCCAACATGTTGGTGAAAAACTATAGCTGTATTTGGCTCATCTGTAACTGTGCAACCTTTAGCATCAGGAGTAGCAGTGGCGTAGGAGGTTAAGAGCTCGTGTATCTAATCTGGAGGAACCGGGTTTGATTCCCAGCTCTGCCGCCTGAACTGTGGAGGCTTGTCTGGGGAATACAGATTAGCCTGTGCACTCCCACACACGCCAGCTGGGTGACCTTGGGCTAGTCACAGCTTCTGGGAGCTCTCTCAGCCCCACCTACCTCACAGGGTGTTTGTTGTGAGAGGGGGAAGGGAAAGGAGATTGTCAGCCCCTTTGAGTCTCCTGCAGGAGAGAGGGGGATAGAAATCTAAACTCGTCTTCTTCATCACTACAGAAAGAAGCAGAGATCTGATCATTCAGTTTTTGTTGGATTTTTGTACATTTGTTTTAATTGTGGGTAGATACTTTAGTATCCCAAGAGTCTGGTGGCATTATCTCTATTTTCATTCAGCGTTCGTGAGTCATACTGATTAGTGGCATGTTGGAGGAACTCTAATTACTGCATTCATCGTAGTGTTTGCAGTCTACCTCTACCCCATGGAATCACCCCATAGTTCAGTGATCAAGTTGTGCTTTCAATCCAGATAACTTAAAAAAAACACATTTCAGTCTGAAGCTGAGTTATAAGTCTTTAGGAAACAGACGGCTCTGCTGTACATTCAGCAGCAAAAAAATATGTATAATTGGATGTTGGACAGCTTGAGGATGTTCATATAAATATATTAAAGGGTTTTCTTTAGTTTTCAGGGTGTTTTTTACATTTTAATAGAGAAATGAGGCATCAGTTGTGCTCAAGTGTAGTTAATAATCCAAGCATAAAACAGTTTTAATGTGGGGGGGAGGTGCTTGCAGGACCTCAGTAGAGCACAAAGCAGGGGATGGGAACTAGGGGTTTATCAGGCACTCTAAACAGTTAATGGTCACCGGCCTCCCAAACTCTTTTCCCCAATTGAGTGTTTAGAGTGTGCCCCAAGCCCTCCCTCCCAAAATTGGAAAGCCTACTATGGGAAGGTGACCAGACATCCCGCTTTTGGTGGGACAGTCCCGCTTTTGAGCAATTTGTCCCACGTCCCGCGGAGTTTTTTAATTCTCCCAATTTTTGGAAGGCTGCCGCACTGCCTTTTGGGGCGCTCCCCCTTTCCCATCCTTTCACAGGGCGGGGAAAAGGGGAGAGCCCCAGAAGGCAGTGCAGCAGCCTCCCGTGCTACCACAGTGCCTTCTAGGGCGCTCCCATTTCCCACCCTGTGACAGGGTGGGAAACCGGGGAGCGCCCCAAAAGGCAGTGCGCTCCTGCGGCCGCGTGCGCGAACGTCCCGCATTAAAAGATGAAAATCTGGTCACCCTATACTATGGCAACTGTCAATGTCCTTGAAAAAGGTGTAGAAAGACAAGGATCTGGACAATCCTGCAGGTGGAAGAGCAGAGCAGGTGCCTTGACTGGATAAGCAGGTAGATTAGTGAAGCTAAAAGCTACCTGGGCGGTCTATGTCTCCCAGTGCATAAAACTTGACATTTTTGAACATCTTCTGAGGAACATTTAGTTCTTCCTTCCTCTTTGCTTCCCATAGTCTCGCCCAACTAAAAGCTGCAGCTTCTGTCTTACCAAGAGCTTGAACTCTTGGGGTCTCCTTCTCCCTTCCCCCTACCACCTAGCAGCCTCCTCCACCTCCTGCCATCCTCCCCTTTGCTTGCCACCCAGGGCACCTGCCCCTTCACCCTATCTCCAATCTAGCCCTGAGTGATTAAGGTATTGGATTAGGACCCAGAAAAAACCACAGGTTTAAATCCCCACTGGAAGTTTACTGATTGATTTTGATCCAGTCACACACTCTCAGCCTTTACCCTGGCAAGAATTTGGATCAGAGACCTCTGGGGAATATCAGGATTGTGACAGAGGCAGGTAATGGCAAACCGCCTCTGAATCTCTCTTGCCTTGAACATCCTGTGGGGTTGGGGGCTGTGGTTCCTTTCAGGCCTCCGTTGATGCGCAGACTGAGTTGAAGTCTCCTTCACCCAGAAAGTCAATGTACAGAGGAGCAAGCTGTAGAAGGGACCTCCACCGCCTTATCTAATCGCCTGTTCCTCCTTCCTCCCTCAGCCATATACAGCATCATGGCATCTGCCGTAGCTGTTTCTGATGGCGTCATCAAGGTCTTTTTTTAAATAATATTTTTATTAAATATACGGTTTAATATAATACAGAAACATAAAACATATATACACATAGTCACATTTACATATAAACAAAAAAGAAAAAACATTTAACTTTACTTGTAAGTAGTAATATGACTAACCAAATATTTCCACATATATGCTTTATTTGAAAACTATATCATTATTAGGGTTGTCCACCCTTTAGGTAATTCTTTTGCACTGGTATTATTCCTTTGCTAATTCGGTCCCATTTCTATTCATAAGCTAGGTCATTTTATTTGATATTAACTACTTACTCTATTAAATTTCCAGTCCCATCTCTACCAACTACAGAAGGTCCTATTTCCTCTAATCTAAGTTTACATTTATACATAGCTGAAATAAAATAAAGAAATTTAAATAGACTTCCCCCATTACCCCTTAAATTTCATAGTTCTAATTGCATATTGGCAAATCGTTTCACTGTATTCTCACCCTTATTCTTACTTTTTACAAAGGTTCCATCTGTATGTTACCATGAAGAGGTCAATTGAAGCACTTTTCACCCATTCTTTTTTTTTGTAGCCTAACTAAATAAATACTTTTCTCATTTCTGTTTTTAAAATCTTTAAAAGATCATATTTGTTCATTATATAATTATCCCAAGTTAGATCAAATATATATATATGTCTCCTCATATCGATGAACGGTTGTAGGTGACTCCATTTTCTTTAAGCGTTGTGCGTTCATAAATGTCTCTTGATGTCATCTCCTGTACTTTATGTTCCCATTCCTCTAGGGTTGGTATCGCTGGTGTTTTCCATCTGGCAGCTACTAACATTCTGGCTGCAGCTGTCAAGTAAAAGAATAATCTCAATAAATTAGGGGAAAGCTGTAGTTCTGAAAGTACCGGTACTTTCAGCGTCATCAAGGTCTTCAATGACATGAAAGCATGCAAGGCTTACACCCCAGAGGAAGTCAAAAAGCGCAAGAAGGCTGTGCTGTTCTGCCTGAGAGAAGACAAGAAGACCATCATCCTAGAGGAGGGAAAGGAGAATCTGGTGGGAGATGTCGGTGACACCATCAATGATCCGTACCTGCATTTTGTCAAAATGCTGCCTGGCTGTGACCGCTGCTACGCCCTCTATGATGCCACCTACAAGACCAACGAGAGCAAAAAGGAAGACCTTGTCTTCATCTTCTGGGCGCCTGAGTGTGCCCCCCTCAAGAACAAGATGATTTATGCCAGTTCTAAGGATGCCATCAAGAAGAAACTTACAGGGATCTAGCACGAGATGCAAGCAAATTGCTATGAAGAAGTGAAGGACCGCTGCACCCTGGCAGAGAAATTGGGCACCAATGCCAGTGTCAGCTTGGAGGGCAAGCCCTTGTGAGCCCCCTCCCCTGTTGTGCCAGTGTCTCCAGAGCTTCCATGTTAATGGCCCTGTGCTATCGTTTTTGGGTTGGTGGGTGGGCTCCTCCTCTAGTTACGTTCCAGTTCTCTTTGCGCTTTCTTCATAACTCTTTTTTTGCGCTTCCATCTGGTGCTCCCCTCCTGTAAGGGCAGGTGCCCCCAACCTTGCAGCTGCTGTTGAAACATGCCAAACCATCTACAGCTCTTTCTTTCACACTTCCTCCACTCCCTTCCAGGCCCAGTCTTTAAGGTGACATTCCTCTGGGCCCCAGTCCTTGGCTGTGCCTCCTTCACCCTGTGGGACCATTTGCTTTCTCCATTCCAGCCATGGGACCACCTCAACCAGGACTCTTCTCTTCTTTTGGCCAAGGCTTCAAGGGGAGAAGATATCTGAAGAGCAGGAGGTCTGTGGGCCCCTCCTCATTCCAAAAACCAGTCCATCTTGCTCGGTGTGTAAAAATTTTTTATTGGTTTCTCTGTGTGTGTTTGGAAAAACATGTCAAATGGCAGCTGTATTCCCTTCCCTTCCCCTCCCCAACCAACACCCCTCCCCCAATCTGCCATAGAGGCTTTATGCTTGTTTGTAGTACAATGTATAAATGAGATAGTGTGGAGAAAATTTGCGCCCATCTCAATGTTGGGGGGGGGGTGGAAGTGCCCCACCCAGTGAAACTTAACAAAATATGGAAGCAGCACCATTAAATGCTCTTCAATTAAAAAAAAATATTGCAAAAAAAGAAAGAAAATCCTGTGGGGTTGCCCCTAAAATCCAGCTGCAGTAAACTCTGACCCAGCAAAAAAGTTGTTTTTATACCCTGCTATTCTCTACCTTAAGGAATCTACAATGGCCTTCCCTTCTCCACAAGAGACACTTAGGTGAGGCAGAGAGAATTCTGAGAGAACTGTGACTAGCCCAAAGTGACCTAGCAAGCTTCATGTGTAGGAATGGGGAATCAGACCCCTGCTCTCCAGATGAGAATCTGGTCATTCTTAACCACTACACCAACCCAGCTGAAACTTTACTTCAAGAAATAGAAAGACAAAAAGAGTATCATTCAGTGGCGTAGGAGGTTAAGAGCTTCTGTATCTATTCTGGAGGAACCGGGTTTTATTCCCAGCTCTGCCGCCTGAGCTGTGGAGGCTTATCTGGGGAATTCAGATTAGCTTGTGCACTCCCACACACGCCAGCAGGGTGACCTTGGGCTAGTCACAGCTCCTTGGAGCTCTCTCAGCCCCACCCACCTCACAGGGTGTTTGTTGTGAGGGGGGAAGGGCAAGGAGATTGTAAGCCCCTTTGAGTCTCCTGCAGGAGAGAAAGGGGGGATATAAATCCAAACTCTTCTTCTTCTTCTTCTTCTTCTTCTTCTTCTTCTTCTTCTTCTTCTTCTTCTTCTTCTTCTTCTTCTTCTTCTTCTTCTTCTTCTTCTTCTTCTTCTACTACTACTACTACTACTACTACTACTTATTAGAAAATGTGTTTTGGCTTCCAAAAAATGCAGGGAATTCTACGGAAACGTTTAAAGGTTCTTCCAAAGTTTTCCCCTTCCCCCAATTCAAAAGAAGTCAGTTGACTGTGTAGCACACATTACAGGAGAGTTCAGAAGCAAAATGACTGAACAGCAATAGCCAGGGCAATTGAGTGTTCAAGTACTTAATTGCACATTAAAATGTACCTTTCATACATTTTTTTTTACAGAATACCTTGTGGAAACCAAGCAACCAACTGTTGTGGGGGGAAGTGCAACACCTTTTTCACAATATCCTCAACCTTGGAAAGTGGTACTGATTTTCATTAGCTCAAAGAGCCAATTCACACATAGAATCAAACAATAATTTGCATGCATAAGCTGTCACACCACAGGTGGAATTCTCATATCACCTCAAAAGACCATCCTGTTCAAAGAAGTTTGTTCACATATTTCACACTGTTCAATGCTACTCTATTTGTGTGCCTACCAACTCTTTCGAAAATATTCAGATGTTGCCCATCTGTTCTTTCACTGGAAAGTTCACCCCAGCCATAAGTAAGAAAGCCTTCTTTTTATCCATGCTCATTTACATGAATAATTTCACTGGTTTAACCTTGTTAATAGAAGAGAAACGCTGGATTAACCTATGAATGCTAAACATGAGCTTACTTGACTAGCTACTAAAAACTAAAGGAAGAGATTATTTAGCACTAGACAGACAATTAGCTTGATATCCCTTTTCATTGAGAACTGGGATATGTTTGAGAATGGATTTTGCTATTCCGCACAGCTTCAAAGTACATTGAAAGTGGATTGAAAGTGCATTATTCTGCATGTGTGGAAGGGGCCACAGTTAGTCTGAACAATTTTACTCTGCTATGTACTCATAATGTATAAACTCATTCCTGCCCTGAAAACTTGTAGGGTTTAATATTTAGGGTTTCCACCAGATTTTCCCTCAAAGTGACATTCAACGTGAATTTGTAGATTGCGCAACATGTGAAGTAGCTGGGGAATATTGGGAGATGACAAAAGTATTTTTAATGCTGAAGCTTTAAAGGATCTTCCATACATTGGCAGCAGAAAATTCCTAGGCACCTGGAGAACTTATAAGGAAGTAAAGAACAATCGTATCTCACACAGAGACCTTCACTGAAAATGCTAGCAGATTCTTCACATCCCTTGACACTTGTTAAAGGTATTAGCTGTGACCATTGCTGGATAACAGCCATTAGTCAGGGTATCTCTTTGGCTTATTATTATAATTTTTCCTTAGGCCTGACTGTGGTTCAGGCAAAAGGGGATAACTCCAGATGTTTTAGAAGATGCAGCAAGATCGTTTATTTGCGGGGTATTTTAATGGAGTGTAGACTACAAGCATTTCTGGAGTTGCAAATTTGAATGTGTAAGTCACTTTGAGCCAAGAGAAATGAATCTTGTAAAATTTTTAATAAAATATTTAAAAATATATTAAAAGTAGTAATGGTGCTGCAAGCTATACCAAACTAAGCAGGCTCGTATCGTATTTCTTTTAAATTGTAAATTTTTGAAAATGTGTAATTTTAAGTTTTGGACTGATATATTTTAAACTGAATTTTTTGTTGCATAGGGTCTTCTGATGTATTTTGGCAATATATGTGAGTATTGTTTGTTTGGTCAATGACCATAACAATAAATTGATTGAAGCATGATTGGTGACTCACATAAATACATCTTCTAGTGCCAAAAGAAGTGTCTGTAGTTTTAACCAAAGGTATCTCAAAAAAAAAGTTTTGGAAACATTACTAATTATTACCGTTAAAATAAGGATTTGTACCAACATCCCTTTCAGACTTCATTTCAATCCACTTTCAATGCACTTTGCAGCTGGATTTTACTGTGCGAAATAGCAAAATCCACTTGCAAACAATTGTGAAAGTGGATTGAAAATGCATTATTCTGCATGTGTGAAGGACCATAGTGGACTCTGACTCTCAACATACTTATTTTGTGGCTTGCTTCTAAGAGGCTGCAGAGAAGAGATGAAGGAAGGTGTTTTACTTATGGGTCTTGTTTAAGCTTCATGGTTTTAGTGCTCAACACTTCAGTTTAAGAACAAGGAGGTTAAAAGAAAGTGGCATTGGAGGGTGGACTCCATGGTATTATATCCCACTGATATCCAGGCACTTCCCACCCCAGAATTGGATACCCAAGTTAAGGAACCGGAGATAGAATAGCACGTTGCTTAATCATCTGCCCCTCTCCATCTGCTGTTAAGTAATAGCATTTCATCCAAGGCAGACCCTGGAGCACAGCAGCTGAAAACTGGGATCAGATAGAGGCCTTTAGCACCCTACTGACTCCATAGCGGTATCCTTTCCCATGAGGTTTCTCTGAGCTTTTTGTGCATTTGGCTCTCCTCCTCCCCCTCCTTCTTTTGCTCCTCTTCAGCCATCAGGTGGCATCAAGCTTCACAGACTACTGGGAAGAAGACTTGTCGTTTGGACAGGGAGAGGGTGGGGGGAGAAGCAGGGGAACCCCAAAGTCATGGTGGAAAAGTCCCTCCCCTCCCTTGCATGACATCCCTCACTCCCTCCCCTCCCTTGCATGCCACTCCTCCCTTCCCTTCCCCTCCCTCCACTAGGGTGGGTGGGCCATGTCCAGATGCCGGGCCCCCTCCCCTCCCCTCCCCTCCCCTCCCTTGCATAGCGAAAAAAGCCTTCAGAAATGATGGGGCTTCTGTAGTCAGGGATGAGGTGAGTGCCCAAGATGCAGAAGAACACACGTTTATCTATCTATCTATCTATCTATCTATCTATCTATCTATCTATCTATCTATCTATCTATCTATCTATCTATCTATCTATCTATCTATCTATCTATCTATCTATCTATCTATCTATCTATCTATCTATCTATCTATCTATCTATCTATCTATCTATCTATCCATTCATTTAACTTAATATACCGCCCCATCCCCAAAGGGCTCTGGGCAGTGTACAACATAAAACCATACATAAAATCATCATATAGAGCCTCCATAAATATAATAAAACAGCAGTTATCCTAAGATGGCATCTCACCTAAACCTAATCCTCCTAAAAAGGAGAGAGAGGCAGTGGGTCCTGATGGTATTAGGACCTATGATCTCAATAATGGGTCCCGATGATATTAGGGACCCATGAACTGGGGGGGGGCAGTTTTTGCCAGTTTCGAACCAGGACAGAATTCACACTCTGTCTGAAGCAGACCAAAGGTGAATAAAAGACCAGAGATTGTTCTGTACTAGCTCAGAGATCTTAGTGAAAGTTAACCTATCCAGACGCAGAGAGATGGCAGGGGTGCATGAAGAAACGGCATTTGAATCCAGAACAGAGAGAAAGAGTCAGATTGAGGCAAAGAAAGTATAATTTGTGCTATATTTGTCAAATAAAACCCATGTTACAAAAAAGAGCATAAAAATTCTGTGCTGCTTCTCCATGGGGAACCAAATGTAGGCAATGGGCTTTTTTTGTTGTTGAGCTGGTATTCCTTACCAAGCATGTTGTAAAAGCAGATGTACAAGCAGACCTTAAACAATCATGAAATTGACGTCATAACAGCAGGGAAAAAACTAACTGGAAATGTAATGAGCACTTTTGGTATTTTATCAAGCCCTTTACAACGGCTGGCCTCCTACTTTTTTTTTCTCCTCGAAGTTCGCCATAAATTTTGGTTGCTGTGGATTTAAAAGCGACTAATGCAGGTTTGGTGAAGCTCAGTGGACGATTCTCTGTATCTGTGGAAAGGTTGTTTCGTGCTCATGTTGCCCCCCCCATGGGAAAGAGCATCAGGTGTCATGATCCTGGGTAAACAGAGGAAGAAGTAAATATAGAGCTAAAGATGCACTCTCTGTGATCACTTTAACGTGGCTCACCATTGAGAAGGTAAGGCTCTTCCTCTAGCAAATATCAAAGCAAACCTTCCAGATGGAGCACATTTTTCAGCAGTGGACAAATGAAAGCTCAGTTCTGGCAGAGAAAACTCCACGCATCATTATGAGTCACCAATTTTCTGGCTTCCCCTCAAAAGAATGGATAAGGGTAACGAAGAATCTTAAAAGGCTCTCATCAGGAACGTGCTTAACACCAGTACCACTGTTGTTTATAGGGTACATCCCCTAAAATAAAAAAGTGCTGAAGGCCCATTTTACCTATTTCCCCCCAAAGTCTCAACTCCCTTTGCACAGATATAGAATAGGGTAACTGGAAACAGGCAATCCAAGCAGCATTCATGATTTTAAAGGTAAAGTTAGTCCGGCTGTGCAAACACTCCGTCAATACTGACCCATGGGCTAAGACTACATATGGGCATTTTACTAAACAGACTTTGTTTTTATGAGGTGGGTTGCCGCTATTGCCTCTCCCCATCCATCTACTAGTGCTAACCCCCAGCAAGCTGAGTGCATTCTATGTGTTACTTGACCTTTTGAAAAGATGGGAAGGGCTGGAGTCAACCCTTGAGCTTCATCTACCTTGAAATCTAACTTCATTCGGGATCTCAAATCAAAGGCCGATTTTGTACGCCAAAATTGCCCCCTCTGTCGCACATGGGGAAATGCCCCGATGAAATCAGAAGTTTTGCACAGCCCCAGTGCTGCAGTGTGGCTGTCATGTTTCTGCCCTGGAGTCGGCCCCACTTAATAGCAATGGTTATTTTGGTCTCCTGCACTTTCCCGAACTGTGTTGCTGGAGGGTCCTTTTGAAATGGCCCCCTCCCTTTGCTCTGGTGGCTTCTGCTGCCATGCAAAACTCCTTCAGAGGCAGAAACGGGGCCCCCATCAATGGACAGGCGCTGAGAAGCTGCACCCCTCCCCCCCCCACCCTGTAAATGAAAAAAAAAACAGGGAGAAATTTTGGTTTTTAGAAAGGAGTCTAACCCCGTCTCCTTTGTTTTAATTCCTGCCTTATGAACATTGATTGGATTTACATATTTTCGTTTTTCATGCTATGTGCTGTAAAATGCCGGTTTCATGTTTGAATGGGTGGATAGCAGAGCGTCCAAATCTTGAGAGCAAGCCTCAAGGCAAAACAATCTGTTTGATTAGATTTTGTGAGTTACCCAGGTAAATTATCTGGAAGCTCCCCATTAACTATGGACATGATCTTGATTACTAATACCCCACTGAACTTACTTTCATACAATAGACACCTCAAAAAAAAGCCTCCCCTTGGCATCTGGATTAGCCACTTTCACATTTCACTCTCACACCTTTTCAGAAAAATGGTTCTTGCAACAAATGGTTGCTTCCTTTGCATTTCCCTAACTCTTATTGATACAATCTCCCTGAACCAATCAATCCCCTCCCTAATCACAAGCCTCAGCAAAATTTGAATAACCTGCGTGGGAGGCTTCTCCAAAGAGTTACTTCTGCATAAAAGCTATCTCTGGTGCTTCCTGATTTAATCTAAAATCAATTGACTACATTGTCCCGGGTACTTAGAACAATAGATAAGCATTTGATTAGCTCAAGCCAGCAAGACCAGCATGGGAAGTTCCAGAGAATTTCCTAAAACTCACTTGTTCCCACCCCTACCTGGGCAAAAGGGTATAAAAGTACTGAGCACCCCAACTCCAGTGTGCCCTGGTCACTCAGCCTTGTACCTCTCTCTTTGGTCTATTAAGGTTGAGACGAGCTTATATCGCTCTCTTCTCATTTGGACTTGTATGCTGGGCATTTTAAATCCTTGCCTTCTTGGCTACAAGACCTCCTTCCCAGCTGGAATCTAGGTAATGTATAGTCCCTTGCTTCCCCCCCCCCAACTCCCCTGCACTCATCCTCCCACCTATCACCTCTCCTCCCTGTTTATATCCTAGGAACTGTGTATGTGCTCCCTTGACTTCTTACTGTGTGGATTGTTTGCAACCAAAATTTATATATAAAACATTTGGAAACCTGTAATTTGGTCTTTGTGAATTCTCTGTAGATATTGCTTCTAAGCCATTTCTATGTATACATAGTCTAAAAAGATCCTTACTCTTAGCCTCCGCTCTGCATTGCGCTGGCCGTTTGTTATTTCTCCTACTGCTACTTTAAAATAGTTGTGTGCTGTTACACTCTTAGCAGCTGGTGGAGATTAGAAATAAGTGCACAACCTGTGAAAGCTGGGTAACAGGACGAACCAACACTACCAGCTCCACTTCTTTTGCATGTGGCCCTTTAAGAACCCAGGGAGCTGGCCTCAATCTGAGCACCTCACCACCCTGCCTCTGCTGCCTGACTGGGATAGCCTGCTTGCCCCAGTTCTGCCTTACCCAAGCCAGGACTGTGCATGTCAACCACCCTCATGGACAGCGGGATTCACACTCTGGACAGTTCCATTTTGGAATGGAAAGGGTTACCTTATATTAAAAAAAAACAAGACAGCACCATATAACGATGTGCATTGAAGAGGGAAAGAGGGATTCCATTTGACCACCCCAAAAGGCTATGCTGGGGATCATTGGACCTGCATGGACATCTTTGTGGGTTGCGGACTGTGATGAGAAGGACAATTGCCACAGCAATGCGTGGCCGGGCCCGCTAGTTTATATATAACATGACCAATCAAAATGCCTCATAAATACCTTATCACCCCAATTATTAATTAAAAGTCTGTGGCCGATTACCCACTGCCAGCTGTTCCCTACTCTTGCCTCACTCTGGGGTGAAAAGTCACACTAGTAGTCCCCTCACGTCCCCTGAGTAAAGCAAGAAGAATGCACAGGGCAAGAGTAAGTGCACCAGGACAAGAAATCTTGCCCCAATGCGCCTCCTCTCTCAGTGCACAGCAAAGAGGAAACACATCGGGACAAGATATTTTGCCCCAATGTCCCTCCTCTCTTGGCGTGCCGCAAAGAGGAAGTGTGTCAGGACCAGATTTCTTGCCCCAATGCACTTCCAATCCCACCACACACCCTGGCACCAGTGGTATGTTTCATCTCTATTTCCTTCCCGCTTCTAGTTCTCTCTCTCTAAAAAAAAAAGGAACCATGTATTCATTTTTTGTGCCGTTTCACCTTTCAATCATGCTGGATGTTGCATATTAAAAATAACTTATTTTTAGCCATTATTTTTATACTGGGTTTGTTTAAAAGGCATCAAGCATAACAAGGGATTAAAAGGGTGTGAAAAATAAATTGGGCACACCTGCAGCAGGAATATGTGGAGTGAAGTTACAACAGCAGCATGCAGAAGCAAAGGATATACATACAGTTGGTTCTGGTGGGTTTTCAAGGCTGTGTGGCCGTGGTGTGGTGGATCTTGTTCCTAACGTTTCACCTGCATCTGTGGCTGGCATCTTCAGAGGTGTATCACAGAGGGAGCGTGTAACAGGCTGTTAGGAAATAAGCAAGATCTCACTCCACACTCCACTTGCTACACAACCTGAAAACTCACCACAAATCCAGCAGCTGAATCTTTGGCTCTGAAAGCTACACACATTGATATAAATACACATCCTGTCTGGAATCAGGGCAACATTTACAGGAACCAGGGTACTGGCCTGTAACATTTAAGTTTAATGTCTATGCTTCTGTGCAGATCCAAAAGTTTTATCTTCATAGAAATGAGGGAGCTTCAGCTTTGAAGTGGTGTATTCCATATTGAAAAAAAAGAAATCTCTCCTCTTTGGGTTTCTAAGTGGGAGTCTCTCATATGTTTACCGCCATGGAATTCTACTCATCATCTAAAGATCGGGACTGTACGACCAGGGAATACCACCTCTCCTGAGTGCTGCACAAAGCCCTGTTCCCTCTATACCTTGGGGATCACCGCTGGAATCTAGCCCTGCTGTATATTTAGAACAGCTTGTTAATTATAAGTGCAGATGGGGTCATGATAAGAGTAAGGTGCAACTCATCTCTGTCCATCTCTGCTGTCGTTTTCTGAACATCCCACACAAAGTGAGCATTGTTGTCAGTAATTGTCTCAACACTATGGACTCAATCCCCATCCCGTTTTACTGTTCGAGGTATAATGATATTAGAACTGATCTGGGAGCTTTACCACCTCTAGAATTTATGTTTCTCTAGACAAACTAAAAATGTCTAAGCTATTGAAATAGCCCAATGTATAAATTTCTAAAGTAGTTACAACATTTTTAATCCATGTTCTAAGTATGATATATAAATAGAATGATCCTGTTTTTTTGTAATTTGGAATGTATGGTACCTCTGGTTTATGTCTACGTAAAGGTTTTGGATTGATTATTATTATTATTATTACATACATATTATTATTATTATTATTATTATTATTACATATTATTATTATTATTATTGATATGTAAACAGTTATACACAGCAAAACAAAGATCAATATGTTGGATTTTGTATTACATCACACTTGACACTTCCCAAGCATCTAGGACTATGTGGATGTATCACTTAATAATGCAGATGAGTAGGAAGTGGCCTTTGGCAGCTGACATATGGTGATTCTGCCTAGCCAATTGTTACATATTATTGGCTATTATTATTTAGATTTTTATACTGCCCTATCCCTGTGGGGTTCTGGACAATACATTGATATAAATACACATCCTGTCTGGAATCAGGGCAACATTTATTAGAAACTAGGGCATGGCCTGTAACATTTAAGTTTGGGCTGCGTCTATGCTTCTGTGCAGATCCAAAAAGTTTATCTTTGCTAGAAATGAGGGAGCTTCAGCTTTTGAAGTGGTGGCTCCATATTGAAAAAGAAAATTCTCCTTTGGGTTTCTCATGGAGTCTCTTCATGCGTATCAGCCATGGAAATTTACTATCATCTAAAGATCGACCGTACCCACCAGGAATACCAATCTCCGGAGGTTACAAAGCCTCGTTCCCCATACCCTTGGGGATCACCCGAAATCCAGCCCTGCTGTATATTTAGAACAGCTATTAATTATAAGTGCAGATGGGTCATGACAAGAGCAAGGTGCAACTCATTCCCCTGTCCATCTTCGTCAGTCGCTTTCTGAACATCCCACAAAGTGAGTATTGTTGTCAGTACTGTCTCAACACTATGGACTCAATCCCTCATATATCCTGCTTCTTTACTGTTCGAGTGATAATGGATATTAGAACTCGATCTTGGGAGCTTTTACCACCTCTAGAATATGTTTCTCTCAGGACAAACTAAAATGTCTAAGCTATTGGAACAACCTCTCACTGTATAAATTTCTAAAGCAGTTACAACATTTTTAACTTGTTCTGCTATGGACATATAAATCAACAACGATCCTGTTTTGTACTTGGAATGTATGTCTCCTGGCTCGGTGTCTAATGTTCTGAAAAGGTTTTGGATTGATTATTATTATTATTATTATTATTATTATTATTATTATTATTATTATTTTCATATTATTATTATTATTATTATATTATTGATACAAAACAGTTATATTACAGCAAAACAAGATCAATATGCTGACTTTGTATTACATCACACGGACACTTCCCACATTCAGGACCATGATGTATCGAATTAACAATGTTTGGTAGGGTGGCCTTGGCAGCCGACATACGGTGACTTTGTCACTAATTGTTATTTATTTATTATTATTATTATTATTTAGATTTTTATACTGCCCTATCCCCAGGCCCGGCAAGGATTGACATACATATTAATATCCTTCTTCTTTTGTAATTCTATCTCCATTGTGTCCACATACTGCCCTCTCTATGCAGGCTCAGGGTTGGAGCCCAACCCGATCTAAGCTCCCCATCCCTACGCTGCTCCTACTGTGTGCCTGCAGTGTGGTGGATCTTGGGCTGCTGCTCCCACCATCTTCAAAATGCCCGGACTGCTTTTTGTGGATGGATATATTTTAGGACTTTCTTTCGCATACCCTCCCACCACCACCACCACTCAATCAGAATTATTTGGGTTGTTGAATGATTTGAATCCCACCACTAAGCTCATTGGAACTTGATCCACATTTTTGCATTTCATCAGTGGCACTGGTGGTTTGAGGTCAGTTAAAAGTTGAAAGGAAGACAAACCAAAGAGATGTTTGGAAAAAACATTCACAAGTCCAAATTGCTGCTAAACATTGTTTCTCAGTGTGAGCATGTTGAATTTCTGTGTCAGTGAGCATTCTGGAACAATATGCCTCTGGTTTCATTTCACCACCATGTTTTTGAAGAAGTACTCCACTGAGGCCATATCTACTTGCATCAGCTCAGACAACAGTGGGATGGTTGACATCATAGTAATAAGGTGACCAGGATTATCCCACTTTTAAGGACAGTCCCTACTTTTAAAAAAAACCAATTTGTCCCCATGTCCCATGGTTTTTTTAAACTATCCTTGATTTTTGGAAGGCTGCCTATGACTGCCCCTCTCTTGGGGGCTTCCCTGCTCCTCACCATTGTCACAGGGAGGGCCTCAGGGGAGCCTCCCCTTTAGGCAGTGCAGCAGCCTCCCACATTACGGGCCACAGTGGGAGAGCACTGGCTCCTTTGGGTGCACTCCGGTTTCCTTCACTTTGTAGACAGGGTGGGAAACAGGGGAGCGCCCCAGAAGGCAGTGTGGCAGCCTCCCACGCACGTGGCCGCAGGAGCGCACTGCCTTTGGGGCACTCCCCAGTTTCCCGCCCTGTCACAGAGTGGTAGTCACAAGCACATTGGTTAACAGTTGTTTTACTTTTGTAAATAACTATATTTGATATGAACCCCAATGCCAGGCTACATCAGACTTTAACAGATCATTCAAAGGATATAGGAGTTCTTGCCAAGTTTGGCTGGGATCATCATAGGTTGGTTCTAACTTGACAGCACTTTACATTTGCATATCTTTCTCATTTTATTTATTTATCAATTTATTTGTAATTTTATTTCGAGATCATGCTTCCCCTTGATGGGTTCAGGCCCCCTTATAATGATAAAAGTATCAGATAAAATTAGTGACACTTGGGGTTCTCCAAGTAATTACTGAAGTGGCAGTTGTTTCCCATTTTAATCAGAACTGGGCTGTATATCAGAAGCCTTTTAATGAAGTGAGCAGTGTAGGAGTTGTGATATTATGTCTTTAAGAGTTTGAGTTGACGGGTGGAGTTAAGAGACCCAGGAAGATCAGTGGAGCTGGGACTGAGACCTGGGAGAGTTAAGACTGAGAGGTTTTGGTCAGCTGTTAAAACATTTCTAATAGTTCATGTTGTTAGCTGTTAATACACTTGTTTCAACCATTATGGTCATCCTGCTTTTCATCACAACATGGCAAAGGCATACAAGAGGTATATGGTGCCTGGAGACAAATTGTCTCTGGATGCCTGCCCCCCCTGCCTGGGGGTGGGGCTCTGCCCCCTCACTGCTGCCGGGTGCCCTTGACCCTGACCATGTTGATGACACATGGGTGGGGTTGAAAGCGCTCAAAGACAAGGAGGCAGCAGGACTTCCTGCATCCTCATCGTTGCCAAACACTCCAACCCCGCCCATGTCATCATCGACATGGGCAGGGTCTAGGGAGCCCAGCTGTCCCCCTCTGCTCCCCAAGCACCCCTGGTCTCAGTGCTTATAAAAGCAGCTCTCCAAAGCCGGGTACTGCAGTTTCTTCTGGCCTGCCCGGAGGGGAGGGCATAAGGGACTGCTGGCTGCCGCTGGGAGCCCAGCCAGCAGGGGCACTGAGGGGGGAGTGGGGGAGGAGCCGGGGACCCTAGACCCTGCCCATGTTGATGGCAACATGGGTGGGGTCGAGGGCACTTGGAGATGACAAGGCAGCAGGAAGTTTCCATGTGTCATCGACCATGCCCATGGGTCATCAACATGGGCAGGGTTGAGGGCACCCAGCAGCAGTGAGAGGGGCGGAAGTCCTTCTGCCTCCTCTTCTTAGAGTGCCTTGACCCCACCCCTGTGTCATCAACATGGTCAGAGTCGAGAGCGCCCAGCTCCGCCCTCCCACTGCCGGCTTCCTGGTCACATGGGATGCTGATTTTGTGCCCCCCATATGACCAGAAGAGTGGCACCTGGGGACAAGTGGCAAATACACAACTGCAACGTGTTGTCGGATGTTTTGCAAAGGTCTCCAGTTTTTCCTTTGTGGCTTGCGAGAGAGCAATAAACAGCAGAAAATGGCAAAGTTCCTCACCAAAAGTCTATGACTTCAATCAGCCTGCTGGATGTTCTACCTGCAAGTAGAACTTATCCAGGTAATAGACTTGCCACTAAATGGTATGAGGCGGCAGGAGAGAACTAAATATGCTCCCTAATTTATTCTATCGGGTCCAAAGTAGAGCAGATTTTCAACTTCTTCATTTTTGCAGCAAAAAAGGATAATACAGCCTTGACCTAATCCTAGGGGGGAGGAAATGAAGAATATGTTTTGCCCAAACACAACTTTATCCCTGAGGGGGCTTGTTTTCACCAGAGGAAATAGAAACCTGGTGAATCTGAAGAAGCTTATATAACAGTGATGGCGAACCTTTTCAAGACCGAGTGCCCAAATTGCAACCCCAAACCCACTTATTTATTGCAAAGTGCCAACACAGCAATTTTACCTGAATACTGAGGTTTCAGTTTAGAAAAAACAGTTGGCTCTATGGCACATGTTACTCGGGAATAAGCTTGGTGTAGCAACCATGCAACTCTTCGAACGGGTGAATCATGACCCTAGGAGGGTTTACTCAGAAGCAAGCCCCGTTGCCAGCAACTGACATTACTCCCAGGTAAAGGATCACACTTTAGTTCTTCTCGCCCCCCTACATGACAAACTCTGTGCGTGCGTGCCCACAGAGAGGGCTTTGAGTGCCATCTCTGGCACCCGTGCCATAGGTTCGCCACCACTGTTATTTAAGGTCGCTACATGAACAAGCAGATGTTTGTGATTTGGGGGCTAGGAAAACTCAAAATATCAGAGGCCATTTAGTCGTATTTCAGACACCGAACTTTCTCAGAAGCTGCAACTTATTCTGCATGTTGCCGTCCAACTAATTAGAAACCATGCATTAATTAAAGCACAAGTTCATGAACAAAGTTCTCCAAAAGAACTTCAGTAGGTTTCTAGAACAACGAAGTTTCTGAAACATTCCACTCCAGTGAGAGCAAGTCCCAGTACGCTAGAGAGCCATTCAAGCAACTTCACACAAATGAAACTAGACCCCTAAGTGAGCATGCTGTGGGGAAAAGC